>NW_025851021.1:0-7568 GCF_002878395.1 Capsicum annuum
TGGTGGTTTACAAAACCATGTAAACAAAAAGTAAGAGCAAAAAGAGTTATTAATAAAATAAGAAAGAAAACTGATTGGATAAAAAGAAGCGAAAAAATCACACAAAAGTTAGAAAATACAAAAAATATAGAAGATACAGTAGAACTAGTTGTATTTTCGATAAATAAAACATAAATAACTATATTTTCAATAGATAAGGTAGAAATAATAAAGAAAATATTAAAACAATTATATAATGAAGGTCCATTAAAAGGATGGAAAAAGCATAAAACTACTATAAAAATTGAATTAATAGATAAAAATAGCATAATAACTCAAAAAACATTAACATATAATTTTGACAATTTAAAAGAAGTTAAAATGCATAGAGATGAATTATTAGAAAAACAATATATACAAAAAAGTAATAGAAAACACAATAGTCCAACATTTATAGTAAATAAACATAGTGAACAAAAAAGAGGAAAAAGTAGAATGGTTATTGACTATAGAAATTTAAATGCAAAAACTATGACATACAATTATCCAATACCAAATAAGATATTAAAAATAAGATAAATACAAGGATATAGCTACTTTAGTAAATTTGACTGTAAATCAAAATTTTACCACTTAAAGTTTGATGAAGAATCTAAGGAATTAACCGCATTTACGGTACCACAAGGATTTTATGAATGGAACGTGTTACCATTTGGATATAAAAATGCACCAGGTATCACCAACACTTTATGGATAGTTACTTTAAACAATTACCTAATTGTATAGTATACATAGATGATATACTACTGTATACAAAAACTAAAGATGAACATTTAAAATTATTAGAACAATTTACAGATATAATAGAAAGATTGGGAATAAGTTTAAGTGAAAAGAAAGCCAAAATTATGAAAAATCAGATAGAATTTTTAAGAATACAAATAGATAAAAGTGGAGTAAAAATGCAACAACATATAGTACAAAAAATAATAAATTCAAAAGAAGAATTAGATACAAAAAAGAAATTACAATCATTTTTAGGATTAGTAAACCAAGTAAGAGAATATATACCAAAATTAGCAGAAAACCTAAAGCCTTTACAGAAAAAATTAAAAAAGGATGTAGAATATAATTACAATGAAGAAGATAAAAACCAAGTTCAGAAAATAAAAATACTTTGTAAAGAATTACCAAATTACAATTCCCAGATGAAAATAAAAAATTTACATATATAGTAGAAGCAGACGCAAATGAATATAGTTATGGAGTAGTACTTAAATATAGATATGAAGAAGGAAAATTAGAACACAATTGTAGATACTACTCAGGTATATTTAATGAAACAGAAATAAAATGGGAAATAAATATAAAAGAATTATGTTCATTGTATAAATGTTTATTAGCATTTGAACCATATATTATATATAACAAATTTATTGTGAGAACAGATAATACCCAGGTTCGATGGTGGTTAACAAGAAAAATACAAAACTCAGTTACGATGAAGGAAATTTGGAGATTAGTATTGAATATATTAAATTTTACATTTACGATTGAAGTAATCAAGACTGACTAGAATGTTATTGCAGATTACATATCAAGACAAAGCTACTCAAATAAATTTACCAATGGAAGAAGCTGATGTCAAAGATACCCAAACAGACTTAATATTACAAGTGTTTGAACAAATGAAATTATTACAAGAACGAGTTATCACATTAACTACGGAAGTTACAAATGTAAAAATGCAGGTTGAGCACTATAAAAAATAAGAAAAAGTTATTAGCAAAGATACTGTGCAGGAAGAGCACATTAAAAAACTAGACCTAGAAGGTGACGATGAGAAACACCTAAAAACTTAAATTACTAACAAAATTACAGTTACAACTGCAGGCACAGGAGATGTATCCAAAGGAAAGAATATAGTCACTCAAAATAAACCTGAACCACCAAAGAAAAAAAATTATAACCTCAACCAGATATTCTCAAAATCATATACACCAAATATACAAAAATCAGAGTCATCTATACCTCCCCAGATACACACATATTCCGAATCACTCAATCAACAAAAGCAGACTTATAACCATATCACTCGTACATATATTGATAATATTTATACTTTACAAAAATTGTTAAATACAAAACCTATCCAGAGTAAAGATTTAGCAAAACAACACCAAGGATATATTACACAAAAATGTCAGAACTATAATAAACTTATTGCTTTGCCTAGCACCAGTGCAAACTTAATAACTTCATGTTACTATTATGGATTATTATGTACAGTTTACACAACTACTGGAGAAGAGTTGACAGAAATTCCAGATATTTACAAAGGATTTATGGATTATAAGAGGATTACGAAGGGACAATTATTCTATGTCCGTTTCTACTCAGAACCAAC
This sequence comes from Capsicum annuum, assembly GCF_002878395.1. Lineage (NCBI taxonomy): Eukaryota > Viridiplantae > Streptophyta > Magnoliopsida > Solanales > Solanaceae > Capsicum > Capsicum annuum. The sequence continues at coordinate 2,387 of NW_025851021.1, forward strand.
AGAAATATTGTTTGATGAAATAAAACAAACAATTACTGTTGTCAAGATAGGAATGACACGAGATTATATAATCCCTAAAGAAATATGCGAACAAGACGAAATAACCAAAAATTAGCTAACGGACTTCTACCGAAACAAGAGAGTTATTGGACTTAGAAGTATATTAACTGAGTTAGCAAATAATTATATAAATCAAAACCCAGTTTGGATTTACTATAATAGAAATCAATTATGGGTTTACTCTACTTGTAAAAATATTAGAGAAAACGACAGAGAAGAGATAAGAAAATGAGTCATAACGATCCTAAAACCAGAAGAGTTACCAGTTACAAGATCTATTACGAAATGAGTTATTTCAGAAGAAGCTATGGATTAATTCTATAAACAGGTTGGCCAAAGATACGATGACCACGTATGCAGCAGATGTAGTGGCAGACACAACTTTATTCCAGATGTGATGCTACAATAGCAAGAAGATGAAAAAGCAACTGATACGACAAGAAGAAGATAAAAAGAAGACAGTAATAGAGCAATAACAGAAAAAGACAAAGCATTAAAGATAGGAAAATGACATAAGAAGAAAAAGCTAAACTTCCTACGTAAATTATTGTAAGGTTTTAATAGCCTTTTTGACTTTTCTTTTCATTTATTAGGCTTTTTGGCCAAAAAACTATTATTAGTTTTTATTTTTTAGTTAGCTTTAAGTCTTTCTTTTCAGAATGTAAAGGCTTCTTTGTAAATTAGATAGAATACGTGTAAAGTAGGAACAGTATAGAAATAGAATACGCGTTTTTATTTTTTAGGTTATAAATAGAGAGTGTACTTGCTCAGATAAGGACAAGTCTTCATGAATTGAAGCAAAACCCTCTCTTGTACACAAAACTTTTGAATTATTTAATAAAAACAGGTATATTTCCAAGGAAAAGATATGAATCATCAAACAACTATGAAAAATCTAGAATTATCAGATTTACCAGAACAGGTATTTATATTTATGATTATGAATAGCTAAATTCATAAATTCCTGACAATCATGATATGATAAAATAAGTTCATGTTAGTTACTTTATAGTAGAATTATTCGAAAAATAGCATGTTAAGAAGTTTATTAGCAAAGTGGAAAAGGAGAAATATCTCTAAGAACTATGCCATCCTAAAGGTGAAACCGGTGAGGCAAGAAAGCCGTGATAGGGGAGTAGCCAGAGTAGAGGCGCTGTTTAAGGGAAAAGTAGCCAGATTACCATGCTAATATTGACCGAAGAACATGTTATTTAAGAATAATCTAGTGTATAGTAATCTAAAATGATCATATTTTGTTATATGTATGATTGAAGGGAATATTTTGAAAAAGCATCATATGAAAAATGAATACTTATTTATTTGACGAAATGGTAGATAAATTTAAAATATTTGTTTTGTATGTACTTAGGGATATAGAAATTATAGATATAAGAAAAATGATATTGGAAAAAATATTTGATAAATATTTTATGACTAGAATAAATTATATACCACACCTATCTAACTACTCTTACAAATACTTACATACCAAACCTACACATCAACCATGATAAATTACTTATATTTAGTATATTGGAAAATGGATATGAAAAACATACAATTAATAGGAAAACTAATGAAAACAAATCTAGAAAAATATGTGAGAACTAAAGATATAAAATATATAGAATTCCTTAATGAAAATATACAAGAATTATTAAGATTAAAACAAACAACTAATAAATACTATGATAAAGCAATTAATTACTAGAATCCAATTCCAAGTTATTCAAGTTATTCATAGAAACCTAAGCATAATATGAATAATATGACAAGTTATATATCTGATGAAACTAATATACTTGTTTTATATATCATAAAAGACTTAGAATTAGAAGACATAAAGAAAATAATATGGGAAAAAATATTTGATTTTGAAGATGAGTTACTAAGTACTAATTGGATAGAAGATGAATTAGAAAATATAGATTTTTATGGTAGAAATAATTCAGATAGTTATTGTTTAGATGAATATTATACAAATTAAAAATGTTAGAATATATTAACAGAGTTAGAGAAAAACAAAGTTGGCTATACGAAGAAATTAATTATAGAAACCGGCTTAGAAAAAGAAGAGGACAATTAAAAGAAAGATTAATTTGGATAAATAAAACCATAAACAACTAGAATTAAAAGACAGTTTAGAATATGATTTACACATAGAATAATTCATAGACAAAAAAGACAGGATAATCAACGAAATAGATAACCTAGAATTTAATATTAGATATAATACAATTAGAATAAATTATTACAAAAAAATTTGCAGTATCATAACTACTTTAGGATAAAATTATAGACTATGAGTATTTAAAATATTGGAGACAAGATATGGAAGAAATAAGATTAACAGAAATACTTATGAAAGAGAATTTAATTGAATATTTTAGAACAAAAGATATAGAATATTTAGAATACATCCAAAATAATATACAAGAATTACAAAGACTAAGAGAAAAAATTAAAGAATATTACAGTAAAGCATTTAATCAAATACCATCTAATCACCCCCAAGATATATACATTAATAAAATTAAAATAAATAAACTAAAAATAAAAATGTTTAGAGAAGTTAAGAAATATCCATGCACAAATAAAAATAGATCCATTAGAGCTATAATAGATCTATTTAAATTACCTAAGTTAACATTCTAGGAACGAATTTGAAGCTAGAAAAAACACGGGTTGTTACATCAACTCAAACGAAGATCCATTTCGGACAAGAGTAGACTCGACCCTCAATCACTCACGAAGTAAAAGCCATCTTTCAACACTTGTGAAGCCAAGTGTGAGGTAAAAATTGAGAGTGGGAGTGTGGTGAGGCATTTTTGAGCTAACAAATTTGTTTGTTTTGTTGTTTGTGATTGTCTTTTCTTTTAGGTATTATGGCTGCCACCAATCTCGATGCCACGTTTGACCGCATCACCGACAATATTGAAGATATGAAATGAAATGTGGAAAGGCTACGCCAATTGTTACCTAAATTTATCCCATAAAATTCAACTTCCCTTTTCCAAATACCTTGTGATGAGAGCTTCCTGAAGGGAGAAGTGGGCTACCATGACCCATACCAAGGTAACGAGGAGATTGAAACATCTTTGGTACTTGATAGTGAACTTATAGAGAGCGAAGCACTTGCTAGTTCCAAATCTGTTCGTCAGATAGTCATGCTCTCTTTAGGTTTAATGTTTTGTTTGAAGATGATATAAACACTCCTAATGAACCTAGTGGTGAAAATGATGGTATAGCTTGCCTTGAAGGTTATAGCCGATATGCTAACCCACTATAGTGTGACAATATTCCTTCTAAATATGGAAATCTCTTCTCGGAAGATGAGAGTACTCTTATGGGCAAAGAATGTGTAGTCTTGGAAATGGTACTCTTGGTAGTACTCTTGGTTTGCATGATGATCAATTTATTCTTAAATGTAGTTCACTACTTGAGCATATAAATAGAGTGCTTAAAAATTCTCAAGTTAGTGATGGTGTCTATAGAATTGATCTTGATAATGGGCATGACTTTTTGAACATCTTGTGTGGTAAAAACATTACAATTAGTTTTGTTCATAGAGATCATATGTATGAAAATGTTTTTGTGTGTGAAGGTGGGAGTGACATTCTAGGGGAAGGAAGGGATAGACTCGACTTAGGCGCTTGGCTAATTTTTTCATTTGATCCCGATACCATCTTAGGGTGGGAAAGGATGACTCTCGACCTATTTTCCTTTTGTCTTGATGCTTGTCCGAGCCACTTCCTTTATAGCAATTGTACTAATATTTTCATGATTAAAACAAAGGACTCGTGGCTATACTTTAAAGTTTTCCCGCCTCAGCATGGCATGTTGATATGTTACTTTTGCTAACCTTAACCCCTCATGTTATGAGGATGTGTACTTATTTGTCTTCTCTTGATTTGTAAGGTACGAATTTGAGGTCAAATCCTTTTCAAAAAGGGGAATATGATACGAGTACGACCACGAGGATGGACGAGAATGAGTGCCTATTGAGTCCTTCCAAGAAAGTGCACAAGTGAAGTGTAAAAGGGCCTAAATGCACTAAAAACAGCCACTAAGTTACACTAGACGGGCACCTCACCCTAGAGAGGTATGGTGGTCATTTTGTATTCTATTTTGTAATTCACAATATATAAAACCTCTTAGGGTTTTTAGTCTTAGTTTGATTGAATATTGAAAGTTGTAACATTGAAACACCCTCTCTTGAGAGAATGACCTCTTAGCCGAAATATAGTAACTAGGGAAATCAACTTAAGTGAGGAATCACTCGTGTTGGATTCAAGATTGGAAACTTTGGATGCTTGGGAGATCAAGGTTTCTTTTATTTCAACATAAGAGATTGGTGAATCATTGTGTGTGGTGTTAAGGGTCCAAGAGTGAAATAGGCTCTTGGGTTCTTAAGATTACATCGTTGTGTAATCTATCTATCTATCCCTTTGTTTCTTGTAGTCGTGTGTTTGTTGTTCTTAATAATATTATTATTGTTCTTGATGTTGCTGAAAATAGGTATTAATCACCTTATTACATTGTGTTCTTGTTGTAGTTGTTGAATCCGAGTGTGGTATCCAAAAAGGTCCTCGAATCTCTTGAACTTGTGGACCTATTTGGAGTGTGTTTTCGTGCTTCCTTGTTTGTCTCGTATCACTTACAGCTCATGGTGAGCCACTCGTACTCAGATCCAACTTGAGAAACCAAGTCTAAGATTAAGTTAAGGAACCAAACGATATGTATCCACCGATACGACTCATACCCCTAAGTCGTACCCATTCCAGTAACCAAAATTCATCCCACCAACCAACACTGATCAGTATACGACAGGACCATACCATTTGTACCCTATCATACGACTCATACCCATGAGTCGTATTGGATCCAGAGATCAAAATTCCAAAAAATTTTCTAAGGATCGAAACCTAAAGTATTTCATAAAGACAGATCGAACAAATATTGGAGGGAGGTGATTAGGCATGACTTGAAGCAATTACAGCTACGAAGGACATGACCTTTGATAAGAAGGTATAGAGGACAAAAATTATGATAAAAATTTAGTAGGTAAGAGTGCGTCCTTACTAATAGGGAGGATTGCTTTGTGTGTAGTTATGCATGTGGT
>NW_025851022.1:0-4049 GCF_002878395.1 Capsicum annuum
ACCCCCACAAATTACCACATATCGAGAAAGTTTGAACCAAGATAAAAAAGCCTATAACCATATAACTCGAGCATACATAAAAAATATCCACAAAATATAGACTTATCTAAACCTTAACCCTAGAGCTATAAATATCCAAGAACCAAACACAAACTATATAACCCCAAAATTGTAAGGTTACAACAAGTTAATCGCACTATCGAAAACCAACTCAACTTTAGTTAAAACTTGTTTCAGCTATGGATTATTAAATATTATATATACCCAAGAAGGAGATGAACTAACAGCTATACCAGAATTATATAAATCATTCGCCACTTATAAAAAAAACAACCAAAGGGAATTTATTTTTTATAAAGTTTAAACTGCACCAGCAGAGATATTATATGATGAGATCAAACCAGTTATACAAGTTATAAAAATAGGATTAACCAGAGATATGATTATACCGGAAGATATTGTTCAACAGCCAGAAATACCTAAAGTTGAGATACCTGATTTTTATGCAAATAAACGAATTATTGAAATATCTACAACGATTCAATAATTAGCAAATAATTATATCAATGGAAACCTTATATGAAGTTATTATTCAAGAGACCATCAAATTATTTATTCAAATTCAACGGAGTTACGACAGACAGATATGGAAGAAGCTAGACAATGAATTCTGACATTACTCAATCCAGAAAAACAACCAACTGTAAGATCAATTAAGAAGAGATTTATTTAAGAAGAATTATTAACAAGATATTGCAAGTTAATTGGATACAAATATCCAGACCATTTATGTTCGAGATGTAATGGAGAAGATAATATTATCCCGAAAGTTCAACTAGAATAAAAGAAGATAAGAACGCTAGCTGAAAGATGGAAAGAAGATAGAAAGCAACAGAGCAATAATGAAAAAATAAAGACAAAGAAGACAAGATAGAAAGCAACATGTGAATAGTTTTCTTGACTTTACTTTACGTAAAGATATTGTATAGCTTTATTAGGCTAGAATTTTTTGGCAAGTGCCATTATTAAAGTTTTATCCTTTTATACGTTAAGTCTAGTTTAGCTTAAATCTAGTCTTTTTCCACTTTTGAAAAGGAAGACTTTTTGTAAAGATACAGTTTACGCGTAAAACGTGTAAAGTAGGAATAGTTCTTTTCCTCTTATAAATATGTAATCCATCCAGCTAAGTTAAAGGCAACACTTTCATGTGTTGAAAAAAAGTCTTCCGTTTTGTACACAAAAAACTTTTGAATATTTAATAAAATCAGATATATTTCTAAGGAAAAACTATGGATGAACAAAGCCCAGAATTATCAAATCTACCAGAACAGGTATATTCATTTATAATTATGAATAGCTAAATTCATAAATTACTAACAATCATAATATGATAAAATAAGTTCATGTTAGTTACTATATAGTAGAATTATTCGAAGAATAATATGTTATAAAGTTTATTAGCAAAGAGGAAAAGGAGAAAAATCACTAAGGACTATGTCATCCTAAAGGTGAAACCGGTGAGACAAGAAAATCATGATAAGGGAGTAGCCAGAGTAGAGGCATTGTTTAAGGGAAGTATCCAGACTACCATGCTAATAGTGACAGACTAACATAATTATTTAAGAATAATCTAGTACATAGTAATCTAAAATGATCATATTTTGTTATGTATATGATTGAAGGGAATATTTTGAAATAGCATCATATGAAAAAGAATGACTACCTACTTATCCGATGAAATGATAGATAAATTCAAAATACTTGTTTTGTATGTACTTAAGGATATAGAAATAATAGATATAAGAAAGATCATATGAGAAAAAATAGTTGATAAATATACTATGACTAGAGTAAATTATATACCACACCTACCTACCTACTCCTATATATACCTACATGCCAAACCTACGCATCAACCATGATAAACTACGTAGAATATTGGAAAATGGATATAAAAAATATACAATTAATAGAAAAACTAATGAAAAAAAAATTAGAAGAATACATGAGGACTAAAAATATAAAATATATAGAATACCTTAACGAAAATATGGAAGAATTAAAAAGATTAAAACAAACAACTAAAGAATATTATGAAAAATCAAATGACAGATAACTTTAAAATACTTGTTTTATATATACTTAGAGATATAGAAATTATAGACATAAAAAAATAATATGGGAAAAGATATAGAATTATGAAGAAGAAGAGTTATTAAGTTCTATAGAAAACTTACACCTATATAATGAAAGTTACTGCTCATATTTAGACCGTTATTATTCAGATGAATATTATACAGATTAAAAATGTTAGAAGATATTAAGAGAGTTAGAGAAAAATAAAGTTGGCTATACGAAGAAATTAATTATAGAAACCAGTTTAGAAGAGGAAGAAAACAATTAAAAGAAAGATTAATTTGGATAGATAAAATCATAAAATAACTAGAGTTAAAAGATACTTTAGAATATGATTTAGACATAGAATTATTCATAGAAGAAAAAGACAGGATAATTAACGAAATAGATAACCTAGAATTTAATATCAGATATAGTACAATTAGAATAAATTATTACAAAGAAATTTGCAGTTTTGCAACTACTTTAGGATAAAATGATAAATTACGAATACTTAGAATATTGGAGAAAAGATATAGAGGAAATAAGATTAACAGAAATACTTATGAAAGAGAATCTACTTGACTATCTAAAAACTAGAAATATGAAACATATTGAATACCTTAAAAATAATATAGAAAAATTAAGAAGGTTAAAATAAAAAACTAAGGAATATTATAACATAGCATTTCAATTAACATGATAATTAACATGATAAAAGTAATAAGTACTAGTTATCTACTAGTTATCTACGCAAATTACCCAAGTTATCCGCACCCCCTACAATTGGTATAAAATGATAAACTACGAATATTTAGAATATTGGAGAAAAGATATGGAGGAAATAAGATTAACAAAAATACTTATGAAAGAGAATCTACTTGACTATCTAAGAACTAGAAATATGAAACATATAGAATACCTTAAAAATAATATAGAAGAATTAATAAGGTTAAAACAAAAAACTAAGGAATATTATAACATAGCATTTCAATTAACATGATAAAACTAGTAAGTACTAGTTATCTATTAGTTATTCACGTAAATTACCCAAGTTATTCGCACCCTCTACAATTGGCATCAGAGTTACGTTATTTAAAAAATTTACAAGTAGGTATGTGTTAATTTTGTTATGAGAAATGTTAATTTGCGTGGATAACTAGTACTTACTAGTTTTATCATGTTAATTGAAATGCTATGTTATAATATTCTTTAGTTTTTTTTTGTTTTAACCTTATTAATTCTTCTATATTATTTTTAAGGTATTCTATATATTTTATAATTCTTGACTGCATCAGACAGAGGAGTCGATTTTCAAGATGTCCGCTTTAATTGTCCAATGTCTGAAATTATCAATCCACCTCGGGCTGAATACGAGAGCTCATTATTCCCCGCAAATTTACGTTGGAGCTATTTGGATAAGGAAAGTTTAGTAGCGGTTCAACTTAACCATTTTGATTGTGGGGGAGTTGCTGTAAGTATCTGCTTATCACATAAAGTTGTCAATGGTACTACCTTGGGAAATTTATCTAAGATTGGGGATGTGTTTGGTATGATGGAAAAAACATTTTTCAGAAAACGTTTTTCGGTTTTTCCTTGTTTGGTTGCAACAAAAGTTTGGGAAAATATTTTCCAAGACAACTTATTTTTCATCATTTGATGGAAAATGACTTCCCTCATGGCCAAAGGAAGTCATTTTCCAGAAAATGACAAATGTGACTTATGATCCACCCTCACCTCTCTTCCCACCCCAACAACACTTATATTCACATGACTCAAAAAATTTATATTTCTCAAAAATTTGCATTACTCGAAAATATTTTTCACTGTGCTTTGCTTCAATTTTTCACTGTTTGAAACAAAAAATAATGAAGCACGAATTTTTTCCATTTTCAATTCGTTGAATATATTGTTATTTTCATATGCATAGAGGA
>NW_025851023.1:0-3069 GCF_002878395.1 Capsicum annuum
AAATCCAATATCTAAGTAAGAAGTTATGCCTAATTTACTTCAGCCTGCGAGCGTGTACGATAGACTTTAAAGTTAGTTGGGATGACCACTTTTATTTGACTGAATTCGCATATAACAATAGCTATCATTCCAGTATTTAGATGGCTCCATTTAAAGTGCTTTATGGGAGAAGGTGTAGATCTCCCATCGGTTGGTTTGAAGTGGGTGAGGCCGCAGTAGTAGGGCCTGACTTGGTATTTGATGCCTTAGAGAAAGTTCAGTTGATTAGGGAAAGGCTTAAGATAGCTCAAAGCCGATAGAAATCATATGCAAATGTACGCAGAAAGGATCTCAAGTTATAGATTGGTGATTTTGTGTATTTGAAAATTTCTCCTATGAAAAGAGTGAAGAGATTTGGCAAGAAGGGGAAACTCAGTCCTCGATATGTCGGTCCTTACCGAATTCTCAACCAGTTTAGAAAGGTAGCTTACGATCTTGAGTTGCCTTTAGACTTAGCTTTAGTGAATCCAGTGTTCCATGTCTCCTTGCTAAAGAAATGCATAGGTGGCCCAGCAGTCGTAGTCCCTATAGAGGGCATAGATATTTAGAACAACCTCTCTTTTAAAGAGATCCCAATCGAAATCCTTGATTATCAAATTCGCAGACTGAGGAATAAAGAAGTCCCTCTAGTAAAACTTATTTGGCAAAATCAGTCCATTGACGGAGCTACTTGGGAAGCAGAGGTAGATATGCGGACCAAGTATCCTCACTTCTTCTCTGCAAATTAAGATTTAGCTCAAGGTAACAGTTTTTCTTTGAATTTACTCAGCCTCATGTTCAGATATAGCTATCAACTTGGTATCAATTAACGTTGCATACTCAGTCATGCATTCACGAATCAGTACAGTCATCTACTCATGCATTAGGCATACATGTTCAGTATTTAAACTTAGCTTATCAGTGATCCCAGTCATGCATTCATAAATCATGTTTAGCTATACACTCATGCATCAGATATGCATGTTCATTATGATAATTTAGTATATCAGTAATTTCAGTCATGAAATCATGTTTCAGTTGTGCATGTCTAGTGTCTAAATATAGTCTATCAGTATTCTCAATTTAATCAGTCTCATTCGAGGACCAATGTTCCCAAGGGGGAGATATTGTAAGACCCTACAAAATACTGAGCTTAACTCAGTGTTTTAAGCTTGCTAAGGGGTCCCAGACTTAGAAAACTCAAGCTAAGTATTCAGACTTAGTATTCTTTTGGCCTTCGTAACTTGACAACTCGATTTTGTGGCCTCTATGGTCTTAAAAAATACATCTTTAGGTTGATTCATGATCAGGAATGTCAGTAGGTGTTCTCGGATGAGTTTTGTATTTTTTGGACCTTATTTAAACTACGTTTGGGAATCCAAAATAGTGAATCAACGCAATCTCAGTGTGGCGCATCAACCATCACATCGAGAAATATTTTTCCTTGGCTTCCTATGGAAATTTCCAGTGAACCAATGCGGACTCGATGCGGTGCATTGGCCATCGCGTCGATGCCAATAACGCGGTGCATCATTCTGTGCATCAATAGTCTAATTTTCAGTAATAAAAAGCCGCATCCTTAGGGGTATTAGGGTCTTTTCCCACCCCTATTCAAATTGTAATATGATATGCTTGGTGTGGAACTTGCTATTTGTGTAGTCATTATAGTTCTAGGTTAAGTTTCTTGCTTGTATAAGTAATATTGGAGTATTTCATGTATGGTGCTTAACATAAAGAGTTGCTCAAGGACAAACAAGTCCTTAAGTTTTGATTGATGATCTTAGGTGGATTTATGCACCTAAGAGTCATTATCTACATGTGCTTAGCCTAGTTTTAAGGACTTTTTGGGTGTTTAATGAGTTGTTAACGATATAATTGATAATCCATGTGCTAAATAATTTGTTTAATAATTTTTAAGGTGTGTTTAAAAAATTTTGGAATAAAATTGATTATTTAGAGTATACACGAGAAAAGTAGTGTTACTAGCTTGAGAAAGGTGTTTTCTAGTGTATCTCGAAGATTTCTATTGTGTTATGTTGTAATGCCCTGAGTCTATACCCTGAACGCTACACGGTGCTCATAATCCCAAAGGACCACAAGCTAACCCATGACTGGTACCTTCTGCAATAACTGAATAGAAATACTGTAAATATGCAGAAATTAGGTTAAAACTTGCCATAAGGTTCAATACTGAAATAAAACTGACTACGGTATAACAATACCAAAACTGAAACATCTGTCTAAAAATACTCCAGTCTGAAAAGCCTTTACTGTCTGAATCATGGAGTTGATAGGACAAGCCCCAGACTAACTCCAACTATTGAAAACTGTACTAATAAACCGAAATACTAAAGAAAATAATCATGTCCTCAAACTATGAGAACTTACCACTAACTCTAACTGTTGAAGATCTAAATTGCTAAGGGTGCTCGGGAGCCCATGCGTTTGAACCTATGATATAAAAGATCAAAGCACAAGAGAAAAGTATGTGTCAATACTTTGAATGTACTGGTATGCTAAGTGAGGTAGGCTGAATTGCATGGGTTTATATGCATGAACAATATTGACTGAATGACATGAATATATCTAAATGGGAGTATATGCATGAATACGTATACTATAACCTGAGGTCGTGAGAACACTGGATATTGAGTTCTGGATTACTGATTTATTGATATCTGAATTTACTGATACTATGTAGCTGATAACTGAGGGACTGTACCTGACACTCTTGATCTTGTGGAGCTATATTGAGTTCCGTACTGAGAAGCCAACTATGCCCTACTCGCCTAAAATTGGGCAACTTGTGCCCAGAAATTATCCCCTCCTTGTTGACGTTTGTCACTTGATTGCTTTGGGTAAGGAGAACTAGTAGTAGAGAAGGAACCAGAAATCCCATACCTCTTTTTCGGCCATTTACTGCCATCCTTACCATCCTAATACTGAGTACCACCCTGCTCAAAGAACTTGTTTATCATGCCTTTGTAACACCCCCTCTTTTTCTACTAGAAATCAAATCATAGTTGTAACACCCCACAAGAATCCTTCACG
>NW_025851024.1:0-3575 GCF_002878395.1 Capsicum annuum
AATTAAGTCTTTTAACACTCCTTACACATCCCTAAACTTAACCCTACAAAATATATAGCTTCTAAACATATTACAACCCTATTTTCATCTCAAAGCTCATCATCCAAGAGCACTAAAAGAGAAAAATAACTAGGGTTACATAACTAAGCTTAAAGATCCGATTTCAAGGAAATTCCTCCGTCAATAATCAAGAATCTTCCTTCTAAGGTATGCGTGAGTTGATTTATGGATCTCTTTCATCCATAAAGCTCAAAAACCCTCTTTTTCATTATAAAGTATGATTTCTATATTGTTGGGTGTTGATGATCTTGTTGTTGATATTGGGTGATTCCCAAGATGGAATCTTTATATGTTTGTTTTGAATTTTCATGATATCATATGAGTTGGAAACATGTAAATTGGGTTGTTCATGATGTATGAATTTGATGATTTCACCTATGATTAAGATGTGCATGTAAGGTGTTTGATAAAATGCCTAAGAGGCTAGAAATCATGCAATATAGCTAAATTGTGACTAAGTGAAGGATTCATGATATGCCCTTATATTCCAATGACTTCTATGTTGTTAATGTGCCTTGTAAATGTTGTTGGAATACTCATGAACTATTCTTATGAGATTATGCTATGTTTACTTGCAAATCCTACTTATGAACAAGATGTATCATAACCATGAAATCCATATGAACTTCCATGCTATTGGTATGTGTTGCCAATATGATTATGCAATGAACATGATATTAAGATTGTGCAAGTACTTCCATGTAATATGAAATCCTTTCCATGCAATACATTGTTGATAACCATGCTTAGTATGAGATTCCCTACTTATGTTATTATAAATTATGGACTCTACTCTTATGATCAAGTCAGTCATGTGTGTCAGTTTCCTTCCATCGAATCCTGGGGGTACTTGTACCCGAAAACTATAGCTGTGTGCCTAGATCCATGTTATGTTTCATGATATCCGAACTCAAGCTATGATTCCATAGACTTCAGTCAGTCATGTGACTCAGGAAAACCTCATGATCTTAGTCAGTTGTCAGATATCATTAACATTCCACCAGTCAACAAAATTTAGTAAGATTAAGTCATGCACAGTTAGTTGTTCATGTCCAGTCCCTCCAGATGGGAGTAGAGGTTAGCACCGAGTGAACCCAAGGATGGGAACTCACCCTCTAGTTCAGGGTGTGATTCTTAGTAGTCATCCTTGTGTTCCAGAACTATGTAGCCAGCTTAGGTTGAGACATCTTAACCCGTCAGATTAGGGTTGATAAAGTGGCTTAACCCATCAGTTTAAGGTTCCCACCGTTCTCATTGAGTACCCGCCAGATAAGGGTCACTCACAGACTGTCCTTACCTGTGGCACGATATTGACACCCCTCTAGTTGGGGTAGAGATTGGACCCCAGCTTAGCCATAACGGCATACATGGGGCATGTCGGTTAAACACTACTTCCCCAACTTTCAGTATCAGTATCAGTAAAAGAACTCAGGGCGTTCTTCAGATTTTAGTATATACAGGACTGTCAGATACAGTCGTCCATGTTATCAGTTTCAGTATCAGTCATGACAGTTATCAGTAAACCATGTATTAGCTTACAGGTCATGCTATCACGTATTCACGGTCCTAGTTTCTATATATGTGTGTTTTCACTCCCACGTTCATATTAGTCAGTCAGTGTTGTTCATGCACGAAACCCTTTATGTTCAGCCTTTTTTCCTCGTATACTCAGTACTCCAGTTGTACTGACACATTTGTGCTATGGTGATTTCTTTTCATGTTACACCATAGGTTCCGAGACACGAACTCCATCCCAGCAGTAGCGGTAGCATTCTAGTCGCAGAGACACAGTGAGTCCTCATTGATTCGAGGACAATATGATTTGATAAATTTATTTATTTCTTTAGTTCAGTTTTACGGAGTTAGTTGGATACATGTTCCTTTAACTCTTTATTCAGATAGTTTAGAGGCTTTCAGATTTATGTTCAAATTTACGTTCTGATTGAGTTGTTTTGGGTATTTTCACCCACATGATTGTATTCAGTTGAACCTTATGGCCTTATAGTTTTATGTATTCTGCATTATTATATCATAATTTGCAGTATACAGGTACAAATATCAGTCATGGGTTAGCTTGTGGTCCCTCAGGGTCATGAGCACCGTGTAGCATTTCAGTTCAGCAAATCGGGGTATTACAAACTTGGTATCAGAGCCTAAGGTTCAATAGAGTCCTAGAAAGTCTGAAAGCCGCATCTAGTAGAGTCTTGTACATGGGTGTGTTGCGCGCCACATTTATGTGCGAGAGGCTATAAGATGTTCTAGGAATAGTCCTCTTTCTTCATTATTCATGTCATGCTAGTGAGCATAATCACAAGTTAAACTCTCAATCTAATCCATTCTTCTCTTATTCCAGACCATGGCCCCAAAGAGAAGAAACCAGCCAGCTCCTCAGCCCGAAGATCCTTTGGGTGAACATGTTTCCCATGCGGAGTTCAGAGCCGCATTTACCATACTTGCTCAGTCCATGGCTGCACAGAATGAACAGCCACCAGTCATTCCGACCAATCCAGTGGCCACTCCTAAAGCAGCTAGGGTTCGAGACTTCACCCGAATGAACCCTCTATCTTTCCATAGGTCTAAGTCTGATGAGGACCCTCAGGAGTTCATTGACCAAGTCCAGAAGGTCATCGACATCAAGGGTTTTACTTCTATTGAGAGTGTTGAGTTAGCCTCCTACCATTTATAGGATGTTGCTCACGATTGGTACAAACAGTGGAAGTCTGAGAGGTTAGATGATACAGGCCCTATCGAGTGGGAGGAATTTGTCATGGCCTTCTTAGACGGCTTCTTTCCCCAAGAGCTGAGGGAAGCCAAAGTTCTTGAGTTCATCAACCTCAGGCAGGGGAATAGGACGGTTAGGGAGTATTTTCTCAGATTTACTCAGCTAGCCAGGTATGCTCCTCATGTGGTTACAGACAATAGAGCTAAGATGAGCAAGTTCGTGTCAAGGGTCAACGATAGCGTGGTAAATGAGTATAGGTCTGCGATGCTGATCGATGATATAACCTTAGAAAGACTCATGAACTATGCCCAGAAAGACTCATGAATTGACTGTATCTGACAGTCCTGAATTCTGTAGAACTATTTGAGTTCTATTACTGAGATTGAATGGTTGTATCTGACAGTCCTGATTCTATAAATGAAATTATGGGAAAATAGTCATCTAACTGACATGCCCCTAATACGCCATTATGGCTGAGTTGGGGTCCAATCTGTAACCCCAATTAGAAGGGTGTCAATACCGTGCCACTGGTAAGGACAATCTGTGGGTAACCCTCATCTGACAGTGTTCCTGAAAGAGAATGGTGGGGACCTCATCTGAAAGTGTTTATCCACCTCATCAACCCTTATCTGACAGTGTTGATGTCTCAACCTATGCTGGCTACATAGTTTTGGAATGCAAGGATTGCTCCTAAGATTCACACCCTCATCTGACAGTGTGTGTGTTCTCATTCTTGGGTTCGCTCAGTGTTAATTCCTACTCCCATCTGAATAGACACTAAACATGGATTACT
>NW_025851025.1:0-5132 GCF_002878395.1 Capsicum annuum
CTTGAATTAATTTGAAAAAAGGATGGTGGAATCTTGGGATTCTTGAGGTTGGTTGTTGAAGCTAGGGTTTTTGGTTGAGAGAAATCTTGAGAAAAATTTCATAAGATGCTTGTAATAGCCTTAAATCTTGTGTTTGGACGGAATTGGGGGCTGGAAAAAGTCCAAAATATCCCTTTTAATTTCTAAATGAAATTGAAAAATGAAATAGGGTCTCAATTTAAGGGGCCACCACGACGTGCCACTATCGCGGTGTCTCACTGGAAACTAACAAATGGGAAATTGGGATCCTTCGCGACGCGGAGCTATCGCGTTCTCCTACTGAATTTTGACACTTGGGACCTGGAACTTCAACGCGACGTGCCACCATCGCGGTGCTTATATAAATTCCATTTTTGCCTTCGGCACGATGCGCCACTTTCGCGTTGGGCTACTGGAATTCAACAATTAGAAAAATGGACCTCTTTGCGACGTGCCGATATCACGGAGGTCCACTGAAAATTGACAAATGAGAATTTGGACCTCGCCGTGATGCGCCAACATCACGGTGGTCCACTGGAAAGTGACAATTATGAAATTGTCCTTCACTACAACGTGGTGACTTCCCAGTTGGTACTGACCAACTTAAAAATGCTCTAACTTCTTCACCGAGTGTCGGATTTGGGCGAATTTGGTGTCGATGGAAAGCTTACTCAATTTCTCACACAATGAGAAGTCGAAATCTAGGAAGGTTTATATGAAACAAATATTATTCATCTTAGAATATATCCCTTAACAATCTAGGAATGAATTTAAGCTAGAAAATGTTTGGGGTATTACAATATTCCCCCTTGGGAACATTCATCCTCGAATGTGGCTAGCGAAACTGAGATGCAGAAAAGTGAGGTCATAGCTGGCATATACAACTGAAAGAATGACTCAACTTTTTGCAAATGCATGAACTATCGAATGAATGAATATATAAAGTTAAAACTTAGAATAAAAAAAGATGAACTAAGGAAACTTGTTACCTTGAACTGAATCTAAATCTGCAGTGAAAAAATGAGGGTACTTGGTCCGCATATCTGCTTCTTCTTCCCAAGTGGCTCCCTCAACAAATTGATTTTGCCAAAGAACCTTGACTAGGGGTACTTCTTTGTTCCTTTGTCTACGAGTTTGATAGTCTAGGATCTCAACATGAATTTCTTCATAAGAGAAGCTGTCATGAACCTCTGTACTTTCTAAGGGTACTACAACCACTGGATCACTAATACACTTCTTCAACAAAGACACATGGAGCACACGATGTACGGACGATAAATATGTAGGAATCTCAAGATCATATGCCACCTTCCTAACATGGATCAAAATTCGGAAGGGACCTATATAACGTGGACTAAGTTTCCCTTTCTTTCTAAATCTCTTTACCCCCTTCATTGGTGAAACTTTTAAATAGACTAAATCATCAATTTTAAACTCAAGATCTCTTCTTCTTACATCCACATACGAACTACCCCTGAAATCAAGCACACATGCTCTAATATATCATCTAGAGTCATAATGGTACTCTTTCCTTGACCATCAGTATAAGGATGAAAAGAGGAACTAAGATGGACTTGGGTACCAAGACCCTTCTGAAAAGCTTTCCAAAACTGAGAGGTGAACTAAGTACCCCTATCTGAGATAATGGAAAGGGGCACTCCATCCAATCTGACTAACTCTCGGATATACAACTTAGAATAATCCTCAGTTGTGTAGGACGTATGAACTGGCAAGAAATGCACTGACTTAGTCAATCTATCCACAATAACCCAAATCGAATCATGATAACAACGCAAATGGATTAACCCTATTACAAAATCCATATTAACCTCTTCCCACTTCCAAGTAGGAATACTGAATTCTCGCAAAACACCACCAGGCCTTTGGTGCTTTACCTTAACCTGTTGACAAGTTGCACACTTCACTACAAACTCCATTATATCTCTCTTCATACCACTCAACCAATAGATTTCTCACAAATCTTAGTACATTTTAGTAGCACCAGGATGAATGGATTAATACGCACCATGCGCCTCAGCCATAATCCATTGTCTTAACTCATCTACACATGGTACACATAGTCTACTTTGGTATCTTAACAATCTATCTCCCCCGTGGGATAAAACCTCTAATTTCTGATCCCTAACTGACTTCTTTAATTTAACTAACATGAGATCCTGATCGTGTTTCTCCTTCATCTTAGAAACTAAGGAAGATTTTGCACTATTCTTCACCCAAATGTAATCCTCAGCTGAATCAACCAATCTAACATCCAACCTAGCCAAACAGTGCAATTTTTGAGCTAACTATTTCTTATCACTCTATATGAGCAGTGGTGCCTATAGACAATCTACTAAGGGCATCAGCCACTATATTGTCCTTGCCCGGATGATACAAGACATTTATGTCCTAATATTTCAACAATTCTACACACATTCTCTGACAGAGGTTTAACTCTCTTTGAGTGAACACATACTGTAGACTTTTGTGGTTTGTAAACACATCAATATGCACCCCATAAAGAAAATGTCTTCATATTTTCAAATCAAACACAACAACAGCTAATTCAAGGTCGTGGATTGGGTAATTATTTTCGTGAAGCTTAAGCTGTCTAGAGGTATAGGCTACGAACTTACCTCTTTGCATAAAAACACAACCCAAACCAACTCTAAAGGCATCACAATAAATGACAAAACCATCTGTACCATCAAGTAATTCTAAGTTTGAGGCTAAAGTGAGTCGAGTCTTGAACTCCTGAAAACTCTTCTCGTAGGTATCTAAAATCTAAAACTTAACCTTCTTCTAAGTCATTTGGGTCATAGGAGACGCAATGAATGAAAACCCCTCGACAAAACGTCTATAGTAGCCAGTTAAACCTAAGAAACTCCTAATGTCTGACGGAGAGATAGTTTTAGGCCAATTTCTTACGGCTTTTATATTTTGGGGATCAATTCTAATGCCCTCCATGGAAATAATATGACCGAGGAAAGCAACTTACCTTAGCCAAAATTTACATTTGCTAAATTTGGTGAACTGATGATCTCTAAGAGTTTGAAACACAATTCAGAGGTGGTCTGCATGATAATCCTCACTACGAGAGTAGACAAGAATATCATCGATAAAGACTATGACAAACATGTCCAGATACTGTTTGAACACTCAGTTCATCAAGTCCATGAAAGATGCTGGGGCATTAGTTAGCCCGAAGGACATAACTAGAAACTTAAAATGTCCATAGCAGGTCCAATAGGCTATCTTGGGAATATCGCATTCCCTTACTTTAGTTGATGATAACCGGATCTGAGGTCTATCTTTGAGAAATAACTTGCACCTTGGAGTTGGTCAAATAAGTCATCAATTCTAGGAAGAGGATATTTTTTCTTGATTATGACTTTATTCAACTGACGATAGTCAATGCACATACGTAAAGAACCATCTTTGTTTCAGACGAATAAGACGGGAGCGACCCATGGAGAAATACTAAGTCTTATGAAACCTTTGTCTAGAAGTTCTTTGACCTGCTCTTTCAACTCCTTAAGTTTGGTAGGATCCATACGATATGGAGGAATAGAAATAGGCTGAGTATCAGGAAGAAGAACAATTTCAAATTCTATTTCCCTATCGGGAGGTACCCCTAGCAGATCTTTAGGAAAGACATCAGGAAACTCATTAACTATACTGACTGACTCAACTGTTGGAGTCTCAAACTTAATGTCTTTGACTCAAACTAGATGATAGATGCACCTTTTAGAGATCAGCTTTCTGGCTTTAAGATAGGATATGAAATGACTCTTGGGAGATACTGAATTACCTGACTACTCAAAGACTGGCTCAACAAGAAAGTGAAACTTTACCACTTGAATGCAACAATATATAGATGCATAACAAGAATGGAGCCAATCCATACCAAGAATAAGGTCAAAGTCAACTATGTCTAATTCTATCAAATCTGCTAACATGATCTTATGAAGGACACTAATTAGACACTTTCTATAAATCCTTTTGGCAATAACTAATTCCCCTACTAGTGTAGAAACCAAGAAGAGCTCAGGGATATTTTCAGAACTTATCTCAAAATTCACAGCAACCAATGGGTTATACAAGAGAAACTCGACCCAGGGTCTAACAACACATAAATATCAAAATAGAAGACACGAAGTATACCAGTAACAAAATATGGGGAGCTCTTCTACTTTGGTTAGAAAGGAAAAGCATAGAACCAAGTCTAGTGCTGACTGCCACCGGTACTGGATGATACGCCCTGAGGAGGGGCTGGGCAAGCTACAGGAGCTGGTGCACTGGTAGCCCTTGTCTGATGACGAACATCTTTATTTCCCTGATTTGCATATGATCACGCTCTAATCCCATGACCTAACTTGACACAACCAAAACAACCCTTTTATCCAGCCAAGCACTCACCAGGATGATTTCTATCGCACTTAACACATGGAGGATAATTGGGCCTACCGCTCATACTATTTTGGGATCTAGACATAAAAGACTTACCCCACTGCTCCTATCTACCTATGGGAGTGGGAGACCTAGCTGAAGACAGCGCTAGCAATGTCGGACGACTTTAAAACTATGAGCAATTTCCCCTACAAACCTTGACTAACAATACTCAAACTGCCCAGTTCTAGCCTTATTATTCCCTCTCTCTCTTTGCTTTAACTTTTCTGACTCGATTTATTAGGCATGAGTTATCAATCTAGAAAAATCTATATCTCCAATAAGCATGGAAGTATGACACTCCTTGACTAATAGTCCTGACACTCCAGTAATGAGCTTACTCATACTAGATCTGGTGTCAGCTATCAACTCGGGAACATACTTAGATAACTGATTGAACTTAAGGAAGTACTCCTTCACAGTCATTAAACCCTTCCTCAGGTTCATGAACTCTTTAACCTTGGCTTCTCGCAACTCATGGAGAAAGAACCTGCCTAGGAATACAATCTTGAAACACCTGCCAACTCATAGGAGCTACATTCTCACCCTTACCTTTCTTCCACATAACAACCCAATCATATGCAATATATTTCAACCTATACAAATCCTATTCTACACTTTCTTCTTTAGTGACATACATGACTTGGGTGATATTTTTCACCTTA
>NW_025851026.1:0-6693 GCF_002878395.1 Capsicum annuum
CTAATCTCCGAATCTCTTTTGTTGTAACTGAATTTTGTATTTTCTTTGTTAACCACCAGCATACCTGTGTATTATCTGTTCGTACAATAAATTTGTTATATACAATATATGGCTCAAATGCTAACAAACATTTATATAATGAACATAATTCTTTCCTATTTATTTCCCATTTTATTTCTGTCTCATTGAACGTACCTGAGTAGTATCTACAATGGTGTTCTAATTTTTCTGCTTCATATCAATATTTAAGTACTCCTCCATGACTATATTCACTAGCATCTGCTTCTACTATATATATAAATTTTCTATTTTCATCCGGAAATTGTAATTTTGGTAATTCTTTACAAAGTAATTTTATTTTTTGAACTTGTTTTTTATCTTCTTCATTATAGTTATATTCTACATCCTTTTTAAATTTTTTCTGTATTGGTTTTAAAGTTTCTGCTAATTTTGGAATATATTCTCTTACTTGGTTTACTAATCCTAAAAATGATTGTAATTTCTTCTTTGTATCTAATTCTTCTTTCGAATTTATTATTTTTTGTACTATATGTTGTTGCATTTTTACTCCACTTTTATCTATTTGTATTCCTAAAAATTCTATCTGATTTTTCATAATTTCAGCTTTCTTTTCGCTTAGACTTATTCCCGATTTTTCTATTATATCTGTAAACTGTTCCAATAATTTTAAATGTTCTTCTTTAGTTTTTGTATATAATAATACATCACCTATGTATACTATACAATTAGATAATTGTTTAAAATAACTATCCATAAAATGTTGATATCTACCTGGTGCATTTTTATATCCAAATGGTAATACGTTCCATTCATAAAATCTTTGTGGTACCGTAAATGCGGTTAATTCTTTAGATTCTTCTTCTAACTTTAGATGGTAAAATCCTGATGTACAATCGAATTTGCTAAAATAATTATATCCTTGTATTTGCCTTATTTTTAATATCTTATTTGGTATTGGATAATTATATTTATAGTTTTTGCATTTAAATTTCTATAGTCAATAACCATCCTACTTTTTCCTCTTTTTTGTTCACTATGTTTATTTACTATAAATGCTGGACTATTATGTTTACTATTACTTTTTTGTATATATTGTTTTTCTTATAATTCATCTATATGCATTTTAAATTCTTTTAAATCGTCAAAACTATATGTTAATGGTTTCTAGGTTATTATGCTATTTTTATCTATTAATTCAATTTTTATAGTAGTTTTATGTTTTTCCCATCCTTTTAATGGATCTTCACTATATAATTGTTCTAATTTTTTCTTAATTATTTCTATTTTATTTATTGAAAATATAGTTATTTCTGTTTTATTTATCGAAAATACTACTAGTTCTATTGTATCTTCAGTATTTTTTATATTTTCTAACTTTTGTGTAATTTTTTCACTTTCTTTTATCCAATGAGTTTTCTTTCTTATTTTATTATTAACTCTTTTTGCTCTTACTTTCTGTTTACATGGTGTTGTAAACCACCAGTCTGTTCTAATTATTATATGTGGGTATAATTTATCTAAAAACGGCATTCCTAAAAGGATATCTTTTGATGTTAGTTCATAATTATAAATTTCTTCTATTGTTAATATCTTATCCCATACTTGTATTTTTACATTCCTAGCTTTATAAGTAATTAAGCTTCCTTCATTATTAAATCCTTTAACTATTATTGGTGTTTTTAATTTATCCTATTTACTTTCTGATAAGCAATTATATCTACATAAATTAGTTTCTGCTCCTGTATCTATCATAGGCGTATAATATCTACTGTAATATCCTTCTACTACTATCTTCATTAATACATATATTTTCATTTTATGTTAAGGCTCTTCTTAAGAATAATTTTTCTTTGTTATATGTTAAGGTTAATTGTGTATATTCTATATTATATGGTTTTACTTGTTCTAGCCATTTTATTCCTAATATTATATCTGTTTTTTGCATTTCTTCCTTTACTTCGAATTCTATTTTTATTTTTCTAACTCCTATTATTATTTCTTTTTCTGCTATATTTCTACTATTTATTAAACTTCTTGGTAGATCTGGACACATATCATTATCAGTTTTCATTTCTTCATTTTTTACTAAATATTTTGCTATATAATTTTCTTCTTGTCCTGTATCCAAAAGTATTAGATATTCTTTTTCATTTATTTTTCCTGTTATGTAATATTGGTTTAAATTACCTATTGAATTTATTTCATAACTTGTTCTTTTTGATGAGCTTGATGATTCTGGTTTTTCATCAGCTATTCTTTTCGTTGTACTTATTCTATCATTTACTATTTCTAAATTTCTTCTATATCTATGTCTCTATAGCTATAATCATTATAATCTATTGTTTTTACAATTTGTTCGAATGGACTTTCTATTCGTATTTTGTTAATCTTATTTTTTCCTGTTATTTTATGTTTTGTTGTTAATACATATAAATTTTTGCATCTTGTTGTAAATATTTTACTTCCTGGGGTTAATTCTATTCCTGATATTTTCCAATATAATACTAGTGATTTATCTATATTTTTATCTGTTACTGCTACTGAATAATTTGCACTTATTATAAATTTGAATTTTTGATATATTAGATTTCTTTTTACGATAGTTATTATGCTTTTTTCTATAGGTTTTATAATTCTATCATCTGCTAAATATAATTCTATTGGTGTATCTATTACTTCTCTAAAACATGCTTTTATTAATATCTCTGTACCTCCAAGGTGTACATATTTTATTGGATCTCCTTTACTTTTTATATCATTTATCTCTTTATTAATTATTCTTTTTGTTACTAGTGGTATACTAGCTTTGCTTTTTGCATATCTACAGTCTATTACATGTTCTTTTTGGCATACTACATAATATTCGTCTTTTTTCCTAGTAAAAATATTTTTTATTGTTGGTATTTTAAATATTTTTTCTACACTTAAATCTAATTCTTTTCCTTTTATTTCATCAAATATGTTACTGTCAAATATTTTTTTTTTCCGTTCCTTCATCATTTAAATATTCTTCCTTTGTTATTATTTTTATATCTTCTTCAGTCATTTGATTCATTTATTTCACTATCTATTTCATTATCTGTTTCGTTTTCTGAAATTTCATATATACTACCCTCACTTTCTAATTCATAATCTATATAATCTATCTGCATATATTCTGTATTATCTATTTTTATTTCTGATATTTGTTTATTTTTTGGATTTTTAGGTAATTTACAATCTCTAGCTAAATGGCCTACCTTTCCACAATTATAACAAGTACATTCTTTTATAGATTTCTTCTTTCTATATGGTCTTTTGTATTTATAATTTTTTACATAATATCTTTTCCTCGGTTTCTTATATTTATATTTTGATTTTTTATATTTCTTATATTTCTTATGTCTTTTTCTTTTCTTATAATATCTTTCTTCACATCCAAATTGGGGTGCTATTTTATTTTTGCAACATGCTAAATTTCTTATTAATGTTTTTTCCATTTTTAATTCTTCTCTATATTTTTCACATAAGTTTCTATACCATTGTTGTAAAAATTTTATTCTTGCTCCTAACGTATCTACTATTTTTGCTTCTTCCCAACTTTTTATTATCTTTGAACTAAATGGCTCGGGTAATTTATTAAAATATAATTTTCTTATCTCTTTACTTTCTTCTATACTATATGCTCCTTTATAATAATATTCTTTAAATGCGCAAGTATATTCATCTATATAACACATATTACATATTGCTAATTTTAACATTAAATTTCTATTTGTATCTTTTTCTTCATCTTGTTCTTCTTCTATTGTTGTCATACTACCAAATTCATCTTTTATAGCTGTTTCATATTTTTTTAATAATTCTATAGGTGTTAGTTTAGTTGTTGTTGATGATGTTCCTTCTATAGGTTTATTAGTTCTTAATACTTTCTTACTATTTTCAGTTAAATTTGAAATCATAGTTTTACTGATCCTATTAGTGTTCTTTCTATATATTCTGGTGCATCTGTTATGTTTATATTATTATCTAATAATTGTTTTGTCATATATCCTATCCATAATTGTATTTTTTTTCTGTATCTATTACATAGTCTAGGTCTAAAAAGTTATAATTTTTATTAACTATCTGTTTTGGTGTCCATTTGTCATATTCATTATGCTTTTTAAACTTATTCTTATAATATGCAGGTTTTCTTATTTCTGCTGTTTTAGGTATTATATTTTCATCTTCTTTTTTATCAAGAGTATTTATTTCTGTGTTGGTACTTTCTAAGTTTTTCTCATTAATTACTTCTTGTTTTTCATTGATTTCTAAATTTTTTATATTTGTTAATATTTCTGTATATGTTTCACTATATTCTGAATCATAATTATCTGTCTCTTCAACGTCTATATTATTTATTTCTAATTCTTTGTTTTTTATTTCCAATTTTTCCTTAAATTGATATCTCGTTCAGTAATTTTTGTTCTCTATCTTTTTCTTCTTTTTCCTTTTGTCTTTGTTCATACAGATCTTTTAACATTTGTAGTTCTTTTTCTAATTCAGCAATCCTACTATTTTTAGTTTCTTCTATTTTTCGTATTTCTTCCATAGTTTGTTGTTTTATTTTTTCTATTTCCTTTTTCCTATCTATTTCTTCATTTTTTGTTTCTATTCTTACCATTGTTGTCAATTTATCTTTTAATTTTAATTCTTTTTTTTCTAACATTAGATATAAATGTTCACCTATTTTCTTATATCTTCTTCCTAGATTAGAAAATACTATTTTTATTTTTAGTCCTTCGTGATTTTCATATATTTTTTCATCTATTATAAATTTTTCTTTGTTCATTTTATTGTGAATAGTTCATGTTGATATATATATATATATATATATATATATATATTCTAAACTATCTATTTGTGATTCTAATTTTGATATTTCATCTTTTTGTGTATTTATTGAATTTTCACTAACTCCGGCAAATATATTATAATGTAGTCTTTCTATTCTTATTTTTAATTCTTTACGTTTTTCAGAAATAATTTATTTTAATTCTTTGTATTTCTGCACTTTATTCATTTAAACCCTATTTATAGTATCTTGGTGGATATCTAAATCTAATTTTATCATAATTAGGTGGTATGTGTCTCATTCTCCTAGATTTTAAATGGATTATTAATTTTGCTTCAATACTAGATATTAATGTAATTAGGTAGGCTAATCTTTGTGGGTTTTCTTTTGTTTTATTTAGACTTGTATATTCTGAATAATTACTAATTAAAGATTCTTTAATTTTTCTAAAAGTTTCTCTATTTTTAAATGGTCTTTTCATAATTAATTCAATAAACATATATAAATTCTCTCATATCTAACATATATCTCACTGCTTTACTTTTTAAATTACTGGTCTCTGCTCCTTGTTAACTTTTGGCAAATGGTTTGGTCCAACTCTTATTAGACTTTTCATTCTAAGGTTTAATTTCAACTATAATGGACTGTACAACCAACCATCTTCTTGTCAAGTACATTATCAATGCACGTTTCTTCCAACATCAACAACGAGTTTCAAGAACTCGTTTATTTTAATCACAAATTTTGAGTTCGAACCCGTGAATATAGTCTCTTTTGTAATTAGGGAGTACTTTACCCCACTAGGAAATTTCCCGACATAAATTTAGATTTAGTCGGCTCCAATATAAACAACGGACATCAGATGGAAAATTCTTTCATCGTCCATCAAATTTTACACAATATGTCACTTATATTAATTGGTAATTTGGTAAAATGGGAACTAACGTGCTATCGTTGGACAAAATTCACTGAGTGGAAAAACATTTTTACAATTATCAGTTTATATTATTCTTTAATCTGTCAATATTTTAGGTTGTTGATTGACGCAAATGTCCCTCTTTTAGGCAAATATTTAAATTTGTTCTTATTTTTAATAGTTGTGCAAATATAGCGTGCTTGAAAAATTACCCTTCTAGACAACGGTAGATTGAGATTTAATGTTTGCTCATATGTTGCTCAACCTTACAAACAAAATGTTATGCAATAATAAATCATAAAATCAAATTTAAATTGTGGTCTAACTTCTTTTATATAAGAATTTCAGTCTGCTCAAAAGAGATCCTAAAACCGTGACCTAAAAATTTCATTGAATTATAAAAAATAAAAAAAATAATTTACTAAACAATTATCCAAAAAAAAAAAGGCAAAAATTTCTCAAATTCTATGATAGGCCATTTATTTTTAGCTGTACGTATGGCATCCCACGAATCAATAACATATGTAGGCAAGAGTATATAGTACTTACGTTTTTTAGCCATGCCTTACTTAATTACTCCACCTGTTATATACATATTCACCAATATTATGGCTTCTCCAATATAATACTATATAGTTTCATTGCATTAAATAAAATCTATCTGAAATACCTGCCTCAGTAATTATTTTGTGGACCTATATAACTCTGCATTTAATCATGCATGAGATGTTTTTTCCGTTCATGTGCAATTAATAATTCCTCAACTTGCATTACCCATCCCTTCATTTATTTATTTACTTTTTCTTGTTTGTGTTTGTGGTCCTACATTTATCAAAAACAAGAAAAATGTACAATAATAGATCAAGAAACTCGAAAAGAAAAAGAAAATTAATAGCATCATTAAGGCGATATACTCATATATATATATATATATATATAT
>NW_025851027.1:0-535 GCF_002878395.1 Capsicum annuum
GGAAAAAATGTGATTCTTTCTTTCAGAAGTTTATCATGCTTAAAGTGCCTCTCTTTGCTATTGATTTGTGCTTTCCTCTTTTATAAATATGCTTCCACGTCGAGCGAGAAGTAATAATGATGGTCAACAACCTCAACCCACTGACCCATTGAATGAAAATATATCTCATGCTAAATTTTGGGCAGCCTTTTAGGTGCTGGCCCAAGCTGTTACTGCAAATATTCAGGCCAACCTAGCCTTGGCTCCACAGTAGCAGGGAGGTGATTCAGCTGCTTCCAGGATCCGTGACTTCATGTGGATGAATCCACCGAAATTCTATGGGTCCAAGTCTAATGAGGATCCACGGTTGTTTTTAGAGGAGGTGCAGAAGATTACTTAGGTGATGCATGTATCTGAGGAATATAGTGTAGAGTTGGTTGTGTATAGGTTGAAAGACCTTGCTTATGACTGGGTTGGCTCTTGAAGGAAAGGTAGAGGTGAGGGAGCTATCCCTACAACTTTGCAAGAGTTCCAGGATGCATTCCTGGATAAGTTT
>NW_025851027.1:635-1730 GCF_002878395.1 Capsicum annuum
GCTCTATGACTGTTAGGGAGTACTGTCTAAAGTTCAATCAGTTGGCCAAGTATGCTCCTAACTTAGTGGCTGATAATCGGGCTAGTATGAGTAAGTTTATGACTGGAGTGTCTAGTTATGTGGTTAAGGAGTGTAGGTCTGCTATGCTAAATAGTGAGATGAATATTTCCAGGCTGATGACTCATGCCCACCAGATTGAGGCAGACAAGATTAAGGAGTGAGATAGAATAAGAGAGAATAAGAGAGCTAGGTCCGAGTAGCACGGACAACGTCAGAATAGATTGCAGGGAGGAAGTCGCCCTCAGTATCAGGATCGTTCGACTATGCCAGCACCTTCATCTGCTAGTGCTCCCATGCCTAGAGGTAGGCAGGAGCAAGGTAGCAGGTCATATGCATCCAGGTTCCAGTACAGTATGGCAGTAAGCCAAATCATCCCCTATGTCCTAAGTGTGGTCGGGCTCATTCGGGTGAGTGTTGGAGTGAGAAGAGGGGTTGTTTTCAGTGTGGTGACATGGGTCACAGAGTTAGAGATTTTTCACAAGATGGACAAGGGCGTCGTGACTATCGCCCTCAAACCCAGACTCAGACTGTTAGTACTTCAGTTCCAGCGACTCGCCTAGCCCCAGCTCAGGGCACCTCTTCTAGCAATGCTGGCGGGTAGCGCCAGAATAGATTCTATGCTTTACCATCCTGCTACGAACAGGAGGACTCTCCCGATATTGTTACTGGTAGGATTCATATATTTCAGTTTGACGTGTATGCTTTGTTGGATCCTGGATCTAGTTTCTCATATGTTACACCTTTGATGGTTGTGAATTTTGAAATGAGTTCTGAGATTATTCCTGAGCCTATCCTAGTTTCTACCCTTGTGGGTGATTCGATTGTTGCCCATAAAGTGTATAAAAAGTATCTTGTTACCGTTCTTCATAGAGTCTTGTTGGCTTATTTGACTGAGTTAGATATGGTAGATTTTGATGTGATTCTGGGTATGGATTGTCTGTATTCTTCTTATGCCTTTATTGATTGTCGGACCCGAATGGTCAAGTTTTAGTTTCTGGGTGCATCCGTGTTTGAGTGGTCTGGGAATTCTGTGTC
>NW_025851028.1:0-16268 GCF_002878395.1 Capsicum annuum
CACGTGCTAATGATTTTGGGGATGTTGTTAATTACTGTAAACTTATAAATTTGGGCTTTCGTGGTAGTAAATATATGTGGCTTAATAAAAGATTTCACAAGAAAGGTGCCCTTATTATTGAAGGATTAGATCGCTTCTTTGCAAACAATTGGCTCCTTTGTTACCTTGAATCCCATATCCTTCACTTGCCAAGGACCAATGCGGATCACTGCCCCTTACCCCTAAAATTGTCTAAAGCGGGTCCCACTAATAAAGG
Source organism: Capsicum annuum (assembly GCF_002878395.1). Taxonomy (NCBI): domain Eukaryota; kingdom Viridiplantae; phylum Streptophyta; class Magnoliopsida; order Solanales; family Solanaceae; genus Capsicum; species Capsicum annuum. The sequence continues at coordinate 257 of NW_025851028.1, forward strand.
TAACATTTTTCGTTTTGAAAAGATATGGACCTCTCACTTGGACTTTCCAAATTTGGTCAAACAAATCTGGGACAGTAACCCTTTGCTAACGAAGGTCATTGATAAGTTCATTAAAGAGGTCACCATTTGGAATCGAACAACCTTCGAAAATATTTTCAACAAAAAGAAACAAATTTTACGGAGGCTCCAAGGCCTTCAAGGTTCTCCCAATTACCCCTATAGTTCTTTTCTTATTAAACTTGAACAAGATCTTATTAAGGATTTCAACTACATTCTTAAAATGGAGAAAGATTTTTGGAAACTCAAATCCAGAATTACTTGGTTAAATGAAGGGAACGCTAATACAAAATTTTACCATACCTCAACCCTCATACGCCGGAGAACTAATAGAATCTTATCACTCCAAGATGATAATCTTAATACAATTACGGACCCCGTTGCTATAAAGTTACATGTCTCAGATTTTTTCAATAAGCTCTTCAGCACTAGTCATCAAAAATCCTTTAATATTCCTGTGAAGAAATATAAGAGAAGAATATTATTGAATACACTACATTCCAGTCCTTTTTCTAATAGGACACTACATTACAATCCCTTTCCAAGTAGGATTCTATATGTTATTTCTATTCCCACTCATATTCTAACACTCCCCCTCAAGTTGGTGCATAGCAGGCATATGTACCAAGTATGAGGATTGGTGAGGAACTTGGTGAAGATATCTGGATGTAATTAAAGACTGCTCTGGACGTCTGGGAGACCTCAATTGAAAAGGAATAAATTGAAAAAGTGAACCAAAAAGTAATAAACATCGCCGGGAAGTCGATCTGTCGCTGGAAAATTGTCGAAAACTGGTATAAAATATATGGGTCATCTCTAAATCAAGAGATGAGTAGATCTGAACAAGAAAGTCACCAAAAAATTGGTCGAAACATGCCCACACACTAGATTATTAGATTTGATGGTTGAAAAATGGTCACCATCTGAGAAAAAATTATATGGGTAGGATAGAAAGAGAATTATATGGGTAGGTTGAAATGATAACACAATCTTACTAAGAAATAGAAATTATATGGGTAGAGTCGAAATGATCACACGATCCTACTGAAAAATACAAATTATATGGGTAGGGTTGGAATGACGACATGATCCTACTGAAAAATAGAAATTATATGGTAGGATCAAAATGACGGCACGATCCTACTGAAAAAGAAAAATTATATGTGTAAGGTCGGAATGACGGCACGACCCTAATGAAAAAAAGAACTTATATGGGTAAGCTCGGAAAATGGCACGACCCTACGCAAATTGGATTTGAGGAGTCATCATCAAGACGCATGGAGCTACACACATCAGAGCTAAGAAGTCACTAGAAAGATGCACGGTGCGATGCAACTCGGATATGAGAAAGTAATCGAAAAAAATGCACGGTACTACGCAAATTAAATATGAGTAGTCCGGAGAGATACACGGTGCTACACAAATCTGATATGAAAAAGTAGTCACCAGAAAGATGCATGGTGCTACACAAATTAGATATGAGAAAGTAGGGGAAAGAATTGTGGTGGCCTAACTTTTGCTAACATGATCATTGGCGGGACGGGCGACATATATGGGTTATAGCCACCCATCGACAGCGGAAACTTTTTGATTCTCTACCAAGATAGTAAAGGCTCTGATACCATGTAAAGAATGGATCTTAGGCCTAACTCAACCTCAAAAGCTAGCTTATGAAAGGAGGATTGCCCAAATCCATATAAGGAGATTAATTACCAATTCCTTTTCGATATGGGATACTTAACACTCCCCGCATACTCAAGCCTCGTTAACTGGAGCGTGGATAATATAATATGGGGGCCCAACATCGGTGAACAAAGATTTGGGATGAGTCTGGCTCCGAAACCATGTGAAGAAATATAAGAATATTATTGAATTGTTGTAACTACATAATTACATTGAGGCCCTATTTATAGATACGACATTCCAATCCTTTTCCTAATAGGACACTACATTACAATTCCTTTCCAAGTAGGATTTTATATGTTATTCCTATTCCTATTCATATTCCTACTCATATTCTAACAATTTCAATAAAGGTTGTGGCAGCTTGCCTCAGCAATAAGGACAAGTCTGACCTGTCCAGGGCTCTTTCAGAAAAAGAGATAAAGGACACTGTCTTTTCTTTACATCCCCACAAAACCCCTGGTCCGGACGGTCTTCATCCCTTCTTTTATCAAAATTACTGGCACCTTGTAGGAACTTTGGTTATTCGCCTTTGTACTGAGACTTTTAGGAACAAACGTATCCCCGAAGAGATCAACCAGACGCACATGTCTCATCCCCAAATGTAATAACGCTTCTATCATTAAAAATTACCGCCCTATTAGTCTCTGTAATACTTCCTATAAAATCATCACTAAGCTCATTGCCCGTAGATTACGACCACTAATGGATAAAGTTGTTGGGTCATGCCAATCCAACTTCCTTAAAAATAGGCAGGCTGCAGATAATGAGATTATTGTACAAGAAATTATACATTTCTTTAGGAAAGCTAAAGGCAAAACTGGTCATTTCCTAATGAAAATTGACTTAAAAAAAGCCTTTGACAAGCTTGAATGGTCCTTTATCCGTACTACCCTCATTTACGTCAACCTTCCTTCAAACCTTGTCAACCTTATCATGTCTTGCATATGTTCTACTACCACTGCCGTACTAATTAATGGTTCTAGAACTGATTTTTTTAAGCCTATTAGGGGTATTTGCCAAGGTGATCCTGTATCTCCGTACATTTTCATCTTGTGTATGGAAGTGCTCTCCCGTAATATTGATGATGTTGTCACATCCACAAAATGGGATCCAGTTCGCACATCTAAGAAGGGCCCAGCTAAAGAAATAGACTTGTCGTCTCCTAATGTCACACTTACTTCTAATAGTCAAGCATCCTGGGTGAAGCCTAGTGCAGGTCTTAAACTTAACATTGATGGGTCCTATGACCACAACAGGGGCTGGAGGAGCAGGTAGGGTTTTCCGTGACAACAGTGGAAGATGGGTTAAGGGTTTTAGTGCTAAAATTAATGTTACCTCACCTTTAGAAGCTGAACTTAGCCTCGTTATTGTTAATGACATGCATGTACAGCAGCTGGAGATAAGTACAGACTCAATGGAGGTAATCAATACTCTGGATCATCCAACAGACAAAACTAATAATTTGGTCTACTCCTGCAGGGCTTTTCTCCTCAGCCTGGGATCCCTCGGATGCAGCATGAAGCGAGAATCTCCAACAAAGTTGCAGATAAACTAGCGAAGGAGGGGCATAAGCTATCACTAACTAGACTTTTCGTAACTTGGACGGATCCACCAGTGTTTGTTAGGCAGTTGATGAAAGCAGATATCCGTGTACTCTCTATAATAGTGCCTGTTGTGCCCAGTAGATATAATAACTGTACTATGATGCACTATAAAGTCTTCTTTGTTTAACAAAAAAAAAAGGTAAGAAGGTCAAAATATTTAGGTATTTCGGAAGAAACCTATTATGCTAAGCATTTTTTTATCAAGATGCTAAGCATAAAAAGAAGACACTTAGAAAGTGAATCTGCCTGAATTTATCTGCAGGTCTAGAATCAATAGACAGTCAAACATCGCAGCTGTCATACATAAAAAGGAGCCAAAACTGTTCTTGTAAAATATTCATATGAATGAATTTGCTACAGCAGTACTTTGAACGGTAGATTCTATAATCACCTAAAGAACATTCTATGGTCTCTGTAGCTTGTTCCAACAATGGTATCACAGTCTTTATTCTCAACCAAAAAAGAAATGTCTTTGTCAGCATATGCAGGAAACTTTAGAGGTTTACTTTTTTATTAGAAGGTACTTTAGAGGTTAACATCTTGCATGGAGAATTATATCTTTTACAAGCTACATGATTACCAGCTGAATCATGCCATTACGAGTCTCACCTCATGTGAAAGTTTTAAAGCTTTGATGGTGGAAATAGTTATTTCAGCCAGCTAAGCTCCTTAGTATATCAATACCTAGCAGCACATATTCTTGCTTTCAAAGACCAAGCATGTTAAATAACTAATTGTTGGTGGCATCTAACTTGAAGTTAAGACACCTGCTTGCTCTAATTTGTTGATCCACATTGCATATATGTCCAACTATGCCAAAAATTTAAACTTGTTAAGAGTAAATAGTATATATACTCAATATATCCTCCTGATTGTTCATTAGCTAAAAAGCCTGATAATTGCAAATTGGTATCAAATTATATTTGAAAAATTATTCCCAAAGCAGAAAACAAACTTGTTCACATTAGAGGACAAATTCAGTTTTCATAATAACAAATTATATTGGTTTTCAAAAACAATAACCAACTGGAACTCAGTTCTCCTAACTAAATCTATTTGATTTCTAAAAACAACCTAAATCAAGCAGTTATTCTGTGGAAAACCAAGATAGTCTAAACACAATTTTAAATCAAACACAGAATAATTTTAGATACATGTTCTCAAGATGTATTTCCAAAAAAAATACTTGTGAAGAAAACATATTTCCAAGATAAATCCTACCAAACACTAAACCAAAATGAAACCACAATTATCAAAGTAATTGACGACTTAAGGACTCCATTTAGCAGACCTCAACTTGTTTGGCACACAAGCATACTTGTTGTTGGATAGAGATGACTTTAAACCAAGAAACATGATCAATGAGGATTCATATAGCCGACCCTAGCTTGTCTGGGATGGAAGCATAGTTATTATATACTCAATCCCTAAATTCCTTTATGTTCTCCATTACTTTTGGCCAAACCATAAGGACCTACAGTTTGCAATCAATTTATTTGCAAAATCAAACCAATATTGTAGTGGACTACAACAGAAACAAGAAATTTCCACAGCTAAGCGCCCCACTACTCTTCGTGTCTTCGGCCAATGCCCATCCTTCGGGTACACTTTTACCGAAAAGAATTCCTCATCTTTCTGGCCTGGAACCATAAGAAAATGAAAGCCTAACATTTTTCATCTTTACCCAGCACTCATATGCATTTTGCCCACATTCTAAAATTGGTGCATTTGCATATACTTCACTGATCATAAGCTTTTTATCTTACTATTTGCAAATTACTATTTGCAAATGCATTGCATCAAGAAGAATATATATAAGGCATATGTTGATGGACAGCCACCAAAGAGAGTAGAAACTTTATATACAGCATGTAATACAGAGTCCTTAACCATTCATAAATCAAAAGCTTGAAGAATAAGAAAGCAGCTAAGAATTTTAACAAGGAATATTACCTGCATTAAGTTTGAAGATAAAACTCGCTCATATTCATCAATTTCTTTCTGAAGCCATTTATCTCGAGCAGCTTTGCTCGCAAATTGTGTGGCACGGCCTTGTTTCTGATAAAGTATGCTAAGTCTCTTTTCACGATCCATAATCCTATTTAAGACACCAGGATTGTCAAATCTATAATAACAACCAGTATAAAGGGCAAAAAAAAAGGGAACAAAATACAAGACACAATCACATATTATGAAACAACTTGACCAAATATCTTGCATCTTTGGTTCACATAGAGCTATATGAAATTAACATCAGCCATTAAGCAAGAAGGTACAAGTAAGATTTTACTTATGCAGAAAGGTATGTATCAAAAGAAAACAGCAAGAAATTAGCAAATGGACATTTATTATTTTTCTTTTTGTCCCTGATGAAACAGTTTAAGGAGTACATGATCCATAAAACATAGCTTTCTTGAAATCTCATATGCTCGACGACCAAAACTCTTTCTGGTGGCAAAATAAAAGGTCAATGCTTTATTCTAATTTCTGAAATTTTGTCTGTCACATTCTAAGCTTGAGAAAAAAAAAATGTGCCTTATACAATTGACATACCCTCTCTTGATGTCCTCCTCCTCTTTTACTTGTTTCTCATACAAAGGTTTGATATCATTGAGTGCGTTCTTTGTTTCCTGAACTTCTCTCTCCAGAAGCATGAGTTGTTTCTGTGCATCATCCTGAATACAGAAGGTATAAAATAAAAAGTTTATCCCTATAACTAGTTTGACATTATAATCTTGCAATTGGGAAGATCAATTAATTGCCATGCAATAAAGAGTACTTTAGCTTTAATATTCGTAGACATCTTCTCTTGAAGGTCTTTGTAATCGAGATCAAGCTTCGCTCGCTTTCTAATAGCCTCTGTCCGCTGTTTCTCTGCTGCTTCTTTCTCCTTGCTGAAAATTTGAATTTCTTTTGTCAGATCTTTGGACAGCTTCTCCAGCTCCTTGGACTTTTCATGAGCCTCCAGCACACTCTCATACATCTTAGTAGAGTTCTCGGAAACTTTGTTCCGAGCCTCTTCTACCTGCAATTGATGAACGTAATTGTACAATAAGCTATATTTCTGCATAGCCAAGTAGACAGATAGATCACAACCAATCAAAGTCCCGTCTGTATGACCGTTAGCTAAGCAAATACAGACAAGAAGCAGGGTCAAAGACAGCCACAGCAAAATAGAGAGACCCATAACAGGTAATTGCATGTATCACAATTATCTTAAGTATGATCTGTTATTATTGACAAGAGCCTTCACCATCAAGGAACACTCAAGTTCCCCTTGACAAGATCACAAATACAATAGGGAGCAGTTCTCCCAAGCCACATTTCTAGCATCCAAATAAACTAACAAAACTGAGCCTTATCGAAAGGAACCTCAAAAGCATCTAAAAGAAAAAGAATACAAGATATTATGGGTAATCTGGCATTTAGAATAATATGACAGGAGGAATACTTAAAGAACAGTTTCAACAACGTTCAGGTTTATGAACACCAAAACAAAAAATTAACAGGAATAATGCAGATGTCCATGAAATTAATGAGAAAATCAGTCTTTGCTCACTCTCATCATACGTGCACTAGAAGCAATATTTAATATCTCTGGTTCTAAGTGTACCATTTTCTAAACTATTACTCACAATTTTTATTTTATTTTATTGGTAGGTAATTATGACTTACAATTAAAACCCAGTTAAGGAAAACTCAAAGAACACTGACGTTGGAACTCCAAGAGCAAATTTTTGCATTGTCTTTCAACTATGCTATTTGTGTTCTTACCTCATTCAATTTCTGGCGTGCATCATGAAGTTCTTTGTCATAAATCGTATATTCCAGTGATTTACGCTGCTTGTCAAGCTGTTGATACTTTTTGAGTTCCTCCTTCTCTTGTTCAAGCTCATTCAATCTCTCGTCCAAGTATTGTACAACTTGAATAATTTGCTTTCTCTTGTTACCTGATTATCAAAAATGTTAGCAAAACATCATTGATATTCAAGAAGCATAAATTTCGATAATAACGTGCCAGTTTCCTGCATGATTTTTAAACTTTCTCGCCGCCTCTCCTCATAAACACGTGTCCCTCCAATTTCCTTGAGCAGATCAAGTCGTTCTGAATCTTTCATTAACGTCAATGATGCTATCTGCAAGAGAAAATGAGGAGAATATAGGACATGAACGAGAAGCGGAAAAACAATATTAATGTACCTTTTGATGAAAAACAATACTAACGTACCTTTCCCTGCTGCACAACATAATAGGGATTGGAACGAGAGAACCCAGCACTTTCCAGCAAATTTTGGACCTCTGTCTTCCTGCAAAATAACAAAAGATCCTATCACACAGCTGACAGCAGAGGCAAAGAAGTCAGGAGGGATGAACAACATTCTTAAAATACTTACGTGATATGTTTCCCATCCAAGAAATACTCATCCTTCTTGAGACCGATTGTTCTTCTCAGCCGCACTTCCTCCTTATCAACCTGCCAAAAGGTATACCACTGTTTCAACATCCACAAAGAAGTCGAATAATGAAGTAACCATAACATGCCTTTCATCCCTGTTCCAACAAAGGAAAAATCACAGGAACTACAGAGTTTCAAGACATAACAGAAATTACCAATCTTCCGATTATTTATATTATAATAAAGGCATGAAGGTCCTTAGAAATGTTGATTAAACTTTTTGACATATATTAAAATACTCTATAATAGATGAAATTGCCATTTACTATTTTTTCTCAATTATTATTCAATTATGAGTCGCGGCAAGGTGTTAATGATAAGCTGGAGGTTTGGAGACAAATTCTGGAGTCTAAAGGTTTCAGATTGAGTAGGACCAAGATAGATTATTTGGAGTGCAAGTTTAGTGACTCGAGGCAAGAGGAGGAGGTGGTGGTGAAGTTGGACTCTCAGACAGTTTGCAAGAGGGATAGTTGTAAGTATCTTGGGTCTACGATCCAAGGAAATGGAGAGATTGATGAGGATGTCTCGCACCGTATTGAGGCAGGTTGGATGAAATGGAGGCTCGCTTCGGGGATTTTATGCGATAAGAAGGTGTCTCCCAAGCTTAAAGGCAAATTCTACAGAGTTGCAGTCCGGCCGGCTATGTTGTATGGAGCGGAGTGTTGGCCAGTTAAGGCTTCCCGTACCCAAAAGTTGAAGGTGGCGGAAATAAGGATGTTGCGTTGGATGTGTGGTCTTACAAGGGCTGACAGGGTTAGGAATGAGATTATTCGGGAGAAGGTGGGAGTGGTATCGGTGGAGAAAAAACTGCGGGAAGTGAGGTTGAGATGGTTTGGTCATGTGATGAGGAGGGGCAGGAATGCCCCAGTTCGAAGGTGTGAAAGACTAGCGTTAGATGGTTTCAAGCCGGGTAAGGGTAGACCGAAGAAATACTGGAGAGAAGTGATTAGACGTGACATGGAGCAATTACATCTCACTGAAGACATGACCCTGGATAGGAAGGTTTGGAGAAAAACTACTAGGATAGAGGGATAAGGTGGGGGTATGAATCGTAGTCCGTAGTTAGGAGGATTTTGGTGTCTTTTGTTTGGTAATGTACATTATTTTTGTGGATGTTGTAGCTATGTTAGTTTTATCATGTTTCATGCTTTGAATATTTTTATATATTGTCCTGCGTCTTGAGCCGGGGGTCTATCGGAAACAGCCTCTCTACTTCTTTACAGGTAGTGGTATGGACTGCGTACATTCTACCCTCCCCAGACCCCACTAGGTGGGAATATACTGGGTTTGTTATTATTGTTGTTGTATCTTTATAACATTTAAAATTAAGGAGTCCTAAAATATATGGTTAGAGAAAATCTAATTTAAAAATAAGGAGTTCAAAAATATAGAGTAAGAAGAAATATATGGTAAGACAAATTAGAAGAATTTAGTGTTGTCAAAGGTGTGCTTAAAATGCACTTAAGCCCTGAAGCGAGACTCAAAACATGTTGAGAACTTTGTCACGCTTAATGTGCGCTTAGTGACGTTATTAAGGCTCCAAGACAAACATTTCCTTGCGAATGAGTATTTCCTAAAGAGGCGACACTAAAAAATTGGTATTTCACTTTTTGTAAACAAAAAGTCAATTTATTAAGCCCACATTTTATTTGTGTTCTGCACATAAAGCCCTAATGGACCTTATGGTTCTTTTGCGCTCGTCCCCTTTTAATAAAAGGGGGAGATTAATAAGTAGTCCAAAAATATATGGTAAGAAAAAAATATATTTTAAAAATTAAAGAGTCCAAAAATATACGGTAAGAAAAAAATATATGGTATACTCTTTCATATTAAACACACCATAAGAAATGTGGCGTTCCATTTTTTCACTCGTCTACACAAAAATGGAGACAAAAGTAATTAAGTATAATCAATAGTTATTTTTTTCTTTTTATGTTTTTTTTTCTTTATATTTTTCAGTTATATTGCCTCCCTCTGCTCTTGATCGTCAGGTCAATATCCTTATTCAATATCTTAGCACATTTAGGCTTAGCAACTTTATTAAATTGATCCTTTTTCCTATTCGTATTTGATATTGAAAGCAAAATTTGCAAATATACATATTAATTTATCCTAATTACGTAAATTCTATAGGCTTTCGATATCAACCAATCTTCCAATTAAAGTTCCAGGGATTTGAATCATGCACCGTTGCATCAGGTACGAGATATCATTCCTCTACATGTAATTTAATATCCTTTCATAATATGAATTGTTTATTAAAAAATAACTTTATTTATTATTGGTTGTGCAGTTATTACGGCTTATTTTTTCCTCAAATATTACGCCTACATTGGGAATTGATACATGATATCCAATAGAACACTTGAAAATTGGTCGGTTATCGCCATGCTCATGATTTTAAACTATCATTCATGTTCTCCTTTGTTTTATTCATTACTATGTTTTAATGTATTATTAAATAACAATAACTTTGAATTCAAATTTCAGCGTTTAACTCACCCGTTATTTCAATACATTTGCGATCTGTAGCTTCTTTTGTTTATGAAGTCTTGAAAGATCATATTTTTTCTTCACATCAAAGTAGTCAGTAATTGTGCTAGTGCAATAGAGGTACTTTGCCTCCCATTAGGGAAAACAAAGACACCATCTTTACTTAAGCTATTGCTTTTCTCCATTTCCTTTTCATCACTTAATAGCATGCTTTAGTATTTTATTTAAATGAACTATGTAGTTATAATTACTTGCATATATTTGTGCTAAATAGCGTAGAATGATATTTTTCTTTACCTTGTATTAAGAGCACGAAGGTCTTTAAAAATGTTGATTGAATTTTTTAGACATGAAATTAATTAAACTTAGCTATTAAATTTTTATATATTTGTAAGAACTAAGAACTCCTAATATTTAGTACTTTAAAATTTTGCTTCTTAAATCTTTCTTTATTTCAATATGCAAATTCCTGAGTAATACTTTAAAATTGACTAAAATCAATTACTACAATTTTGCCAACTTATAGCAATACTTACTTTATTAAATTAAATTATTTTCTTAATTATTTGAACCAATATAACTATCTCATTCCATGTTACTTTTTCAAACGCTAATATTTCTGAACTTTTTCCCATTGTTTTTTCTTATTTATTTGTCTTAAAATAATAAACTCAAATCCTATGCTTCTATTTTAAAAATATTTCTATTTAACATAATTTATGCTTCTTATATAAAAACTTTAATTGTTTGACCCCACATACACTCACTTTTATACATAAAATTTTAGAGTTCATTTTGGATCTTGACAAATTAAAATGTCTTAATTTGTGTAATTTAAAAAAAAATAGAAAAGAATCTTTATAAAATAGAAACTCTCTATCTATTTATATCATGCATTTATTTATCTATCTGTATAATAAATTATCCTATTATATTTGGATTTTGAACTACTTTTATGGTTCATCTATTTATCTATTGTACTTAATAATATAACATACACACAGTAATTTGTTCTTTTTATATACATTTATTATTAATTTATAACACAATACACTAAACGCACGTAAACTTGACTAGTTTTACACAAATATGGGGCCCATTATCATATCAATAACACCTCCTACTACAAAGAAGAGAACTCCAATAAAACAACTAGCATTTGACAAGCACAAAACATGGACGAAGGAATAGTTCAAGAACCAACAAGAGCCATCACATCTTAAGTTCACAGGCTATTCCTGCAAACAAATGGTTCTATATACTCTAGACGAAGGAATGCAACAGTGAGTGGCCACTATATACTCTAGCCGAAGGAATGCAACAGTGAGTGGCCACTATATACTCTAGCCGAAGGAATGCAACAGTGAGTGGCCAAAATTATACTCCATATATCAGCCAACTCCTGCAGAGTAGAAAGTAATGCCAGCAAATGGTACTGCTTGTCCAGAGCAAATGGAATAAAGTGGTATGTATACCAAGTTCAACATTTTACCGGCATTCGATTGTCTGAATTATCAAATACAATTTCCACAAAAGCAGATAATACTTGGTGACCTGCTCCTTCCTGTATGGCAAAAAGGGAAGATATCACAAACATTGTAAATGTATTAAAGGGAACGAACTACTGCAATTTATAAAGTTTAATTGTAGAACATACATGAAGCAAAGCCTGCCTTTCTTCACTGCGCAGGTTGTGAAAGAGATCGCTTATGACGAAACGGATGGCTGCAGAACAAAATAAATAATATTAATATTTATATATATATATATAAGTAATGCGTACTCATCAAAATATGAATAATCCAGAAAATTTCAGGGTAACCTACCATGGAAAAAATTAGACTTGCCAGATCCATTTGCACCAACTGCACAAAAGAAAATTTTAAACAGCTTTTCACAGCTAAAATTCATGAAGAATACCTAGAGTATAGATGACATTACCAACACAGTTAACTTTTGGACTGAAATCTTCAGTCTTTACTTGTTCCTTGTAACTCTTATACCCTTCGATAATGACCTACAACAGAAGAAATGCCCCAATACAAAAATCACTATGAAACACGTAATATAATAACAACAACAGCAATACCCCGTGTATCTCAACAAAGAGGGGTCTGGGGAGGGTAGAGATGTACATGGTCCGTACTTCTACCTCAGAGGTGAGGTAGAGAGGCAGTTTCTACCTCAGAGGTGAGAGGAGAGGTAGAGAGGCAATTTCCGGAAGACCCTTGGCTCAAGACAAAAAACAGTCTAGAAAAAGATATAATAGAAGTACAAGAGACAATATGGACTAACAAAACAACAGATAGTAACAGAACAATACTACAATCGATCTACTGGAAACAACACATATCAACAAAATTCCAAGAACACATAATTTAGGGTCATAGACTATTGATTACCTGTTTTATATACATTTCGACAGTCTTTGACTATTCTATCTCTGAAGAAGCAAACAGCAAACAGAAAAAACAAATTAATTTCCAAAAAAAAAAAACAATCACAAAGTCAAATAATATTACTCGTTTCTTATGAAAATTAGTAGTATTACCTGTAAGAAGAAGACAAAATACATCACCTGACAAAGAGTTTCAGTGTTAGAAGACGAAAATACACACACAGCGAAGCTCCTATACTGAAATTCCTTTGCTATCAACTCGTTACAATAACAACATACCAGTGAAATCACACAAATGAGGTCTGAGGATAGAGTGTACGCGGACCTTACCTCTGCCTCGTGGAGGTAGAGAGGCTATTTCCAAACAGGGATTAGAATTATTAGTATTCAAAAAGCATAAAATCGATGCTCAAAAAATATTGGGTGATTCTTACCACCTGTACTAGACTTGGTGGACAAAGTTGCTGGTGGGAGGTAGCAGGTATTCCGTGGATTTAGTCGAGGTGCGCAAATCTAGCCCCGGACACCACAGTTCTCAAAAAAGACCGAAAATGCGCTTTCTTCCCTTCTGTCCTAGTCTTGGTGGACAGAGTTACCTAATATCTATTATTGTTGGTGAGAGGTTACAGGTGTACAGTGGATTTAGTCAAGGCGCGTGAAAGCTAGCCAAACACCACGATTATCAAAAAAAACGAAAAGCAAAAAACTCTTCCCATATATCCTAGCCTTCGTGGACAAAGTTACCGGCTATCTACTATTGTTGGTGAGAGGTAGCAAATGTACCGTGTATTTAGTCGGGGTACGCGAAAGCGTACCCCGGACACCACGGTTGTCAGAAAAAAAAAATGCAGACAACTCTTCCCTTCTATCCTAGCCTTGGTGAACAAAGTTTACCTAATAAGTTGTTGCAGTGTCACGTATCAAGTGAATTTAGTAGAGGTGCATGAAAGCTGGCCCGGTACCACTGTTATCAAAATAAAATAGCAGAAAAATCGATGCTAGGGTTTATTGAAACGAAGGCGAAATTGAGTAACTGAAGCAAAATGAACAGTGAAAGTGAGAAGAAAAAAATGCTTCAGATAACTTACCGAGAGCGAGCGAGACGTTAATGGAGGTCACTGCGACTGTGTGTGTTGTGTGTGAGTAGTGTTTGGGGGGTTGGGGGTGGGGGTGGGGGTGGGGGAGTATATAAGTGATGGTACGGGTGGGGGGTGGACTTTGGAGGGAAGGGAAATGTGAAGAGAAAATGAGAAATGCGTTTGACAAGTTTTGATTATTGTATTGTAGTAATAATATTGGGATTATTTGACCAAAAAAAAATATTGGGATTATTAACTGAATTTATTTTATGGATTAAGGCTAATAAATATCCTTGATTTCTATTTGTCTTTATTAGTTTAACAATATCAATTTAAGAAATTATATTATTTTTGAAAAAATTGTAGAATTAAGAAAATAAATAAGTTGTTGAATGATTTGATAATATTAGACTTTGCCTCTAAATTGATTGCAATTTGGTAGAGTTCATAAAAATAATGCAAAATATGGTGTATTAGTAATGCTTGTATTAATAATACTTATATTAGTTATACTTGCATTAGTTATGCTTGTATTTTTCTTATGCAGTGTTTGGTTCGATGTATTAAAAATAACATGAATTATATAATTTCAAAAAAAAAAATTACATAATACCCTCAATATATATGTTGAAAAGGATGCAAAAAAAAAAAAAATTGAGGGGTAATAGTGTCTTTAAGCATGTTAATGCATGCATTAGATCCATTGCATTACTAATACCATTGAATTTTGAAGTATTAATAATACACATCTCAATACACAATAGAATGTATAACTAATGCGAGCACTACTTATACATAGGATAAAAAAATATACCAAACAAGGTACTACTAATACACATTAAACTAATACATGCATTAACTTTCTAATACACTCTACCAAACGACCCCTTAGGGTGCTTGATATCACCCAAAATTAGGGGTCGGTCGGTTTGATTCGGTTTTATCTACTATCGTGTTTCGATTGATTGATTTGTAATTTTTAAATATGTTAAATCAATAAACAAAAATAAGATATTTTTTGGGCAAATAACATAAACCCCAACAGTTTGCCACCTAATTACACTCTCTCCCAACTTTTTTCATAATTACACCAAATCTCTTCCAGATATATAACTAGCAAATTAATTACCTGTAAAAAAAGAAAAATAATGATAAGAGATTAAAAAGAAACTAATGGAATTTTGATTGGGATATGTTTCTTGAATCCCTAAAAATTAGTAACAACTTCATAATTCAAATTTGAATTACCATCATCAACATCCTCCAATCACAATTCTCTCAAATCCTCTAGATCAAAATGTTGCACAAAATACAAAACCAAATCAGCAAAAAACGTCAAAGAAACTTATGTGTACCTAATCCAAAACATATTATTGATAATAATACATAAGCTACTACGTGTTTTTGGGGATGAACTATAAATACAATACATATGTATTAGTTGTGCTTAGATTTTGAATGAGAAAATACAGCAAATCACCCCTGAACTAAGGCCAAAACTTACTTTAGACCCTAAACTAATCGGACAATTATATGCCCCCCTTAATAACTTTAGAGTGAATATTTTACCTCCCTAAAAAAATTATATCACTCTCACTGCGGAGAGTGAAGTACACACGCCCCAATTTGAGCCATGTCTGTGCCATGTAGGAGTATAATTTTTTTTAAAAAAAAAAAAAAGTAATCTCACGCATATACTATTTTTATATACATATACTATTTTTATATATTTATTTTAAAAAGTAAAAATAATATATGTATTATTTTTATAGAGAGAGAATAAAAATCCCCCCCCCCCCCCCTTTTCCTCCTCCTTCGACTCTCTTTCCAACCCCAATGCCTTTTTCTCCAATTTTTTTTATTTTTTTCATTAACATCATTAGATAACAATCATGAACAACAATTCAATTAATAATATAGACACACACACAGAAGATAATTTGCATCACTCCTTCCATCACCATCCCTTCACAATACGCACACACTGAGATATACATATAGAGATTCTTCATTCACAGAGGAGGGCCTCCAATTTTCTTTGCTCACTACTCACAGCAAAGAAACACCCATACAGACTCCCAATTTCACACAACACACACACCCGTAGAGACTACGGATTGAGGGGTAATTGGCAAAAATTAGAGTAGAGAAAGGGGAGAAATCAGAGTAGAGGGAAATTCGAAAAAAGCAATTTAAAATAATAAAGTTGTCAACTTTGAGACAATTTTGACACAAATTG
>NW_025851029.1:0-3332 GCF_002878395.1 Capsicum annuum
CTCCCTCGCCCAATGCCACTACTCAGTGAATCATTTGTTAAGAGCGGTGTCACGAAGCATGTGGAATTTGAAGTTGAATTGGTTGATGACTGCTAGAACTCTTTTATTAAAGTTGATATGGTCGAAGCAGGAAAAGGTACCAGTATGGCAGACGTGCAATTCATAGGTCCAACTGTCCGGCTCAATAATTAGGACGTCACTCCTCTCCCTATTAGGAGAGAGTTTTGGTAGTTTATTTTGTTTTTCTTTCTATTTATCTGAGTTATTTCAGGGTTGTAATTCGGATTTTAGTTTGTTTATGTTATGTTGGCATCTACGTTTAAACCCTTTTATATTTTTATTTAATGAAATGCAATGTCCCTTTTGTTTCGTGTCTAATATATTTTATTTTTCTTTTTTTTATACAGTTCTCTTTATGCTGATTCTAATGACATGACATACATGCGGAATTTTTAGACTGAGCTTAAAATCCAAACTAATCAAGATGTAATGAAGCAGGATGGGGAATATGATGAAGAAGAAGTATTAGAAGAAATAAGCAAAGAGTTGGAACAGTTTGAAGACAAACCGAATCCTAATTTGAATGAGACTAAGCCAATAAATCTAGGGAATCAAGAAGATGTTAGGGAAACTAAAATCAGTGTACATGCTTTGCCACAGCTAAAAGATGGAATGATTCAAGCATTAATTAATTATAAGGATGTTTTTGCATAGTCTTATGATGATATGCCTGGTTTAAGCACTGAATTAGTGGCTCACAAATTGCCAACTGATCCCGCATTCCCTCCTGTCAAACATAAGTTGAGGAAGTTTAAAACTGATGTAAGTATTAAAATCAAAGAGGAAATCATGAAACAACTTAAAGCCAAAGTAATTCGAGTGGCTCATTATCCCATGTGGTTATCCAATGTTGTTCTCGTACCAAAGAAAGATGGCAAAATTCGAGTGTGTGTTGATTACCATGATTTGAACAGAGCAAGTCCGAAAGATGATTTTCCACTGCCCAACATCCATATTTAGCTAGACAACTGTGCTAAACATGAGGTTGCCTATTTTGTGGATTGCTATTCCAAATATCACCAGATCATTATGGATGATGGAGACGCAGAGAAGACATTTTTTATCACACCATGGGGGACCTATTATTATCGAGTGATGCCGTTCAGTTTGAAGAATGCTAGAGCAACATACATGAGAGCCATGATCACTATGTTTCATGATATGATGCATAAGGATATTAAGGTATACGTGGATGATGTGATTATTAAGTCAAAAAGTCGGGCCGACCATGTTAAAGATTTAAGAAAGTTCTTTGAAAGGCTTCGCAGGTATAATCTCAAGCTCAACCCGGCAAAATGTGTATTTGGAGTTCCATCTGGAAAGCTGTTGGGGTTTGTGGTCAACCGTCGGGGGATTGAATTGGATCCCTCAAAAATCAAAGCCATTCAGGATTTGCCCCCACCCAAAAATAGGACGGAGGTGATGAGTTTGCTTGGTAGACTGAACTACATTTGTAGGTTTATTGCTTAACTCACAACCACTTGTGAGCCTATATTCAAGTTGCCGAAAAAGAGTGTTGCGTTAGAATGGACTGAAGAATGTCAGGAAGCGTTCGACAGAATCAAAAGATATTTGTCAAATTTTCCCGTGCTGGTACCACCAGAGCCTGAGAGGCCTTTGATCTTATATTTATCAGTCATGGACAATTCTTTTGGTTGTGTCCTGGGTCAACATGATGTCATAGGCAAAAAAGAGCAGGCTATATATTATCTTAACAAAAAGTTTACCACATATGAGGCCAGGTATACTCTTCTTGAAAGGACGTGTTGTGCCCTAACTTGGGTAGCACAGAAGTTGAAGCATTATCTCTCATCCTATACTACTTATCTTATCTCCCGCATAGATCCTTTGAAGTATATCTTTCAGAAGCCTATGCCGACAGGTCGATTGGCAAAGTGTAAAATATTGCGTACCGAGTTCGACATTATATATGTGACTCGAACCGCCATGAAAGCCCAAGCCTTGGCAGATCATCTTGCTGAGAATCCCATCGATGAAGAGTACGAGCCATTAAAGACATATTTTCCTGATGAAGAAGTTTCGTGTGTCGATGAAGTCGTTATAGATGCTGATCCAGGTTGGAAGTTGTTCTTCGATGGAGCTGTCAATATGAAAGGAGTCGGAATAGGTGCGGTTCTTATCTCTAAATCGGGACAACATTTCCTGGTAACAGCACAACTTTGATTTTACTGTACTAACAACATGGCAGAGTATGAAACTTGAATTCTTGGTTTGAGGTTAGCTGTTGATATGGGAGTTCAGGAATTATTGGTGTTGGGGGATTCAAATTTGCTTGTCCATCAAATTCAAGGAGATTGGGAGACGCGAGATTTGAAGCTCATCCCATATCGACAATGCTTGCAGGAGTTATGTCAACGGTTTGTGTTAGTAAAATTTAGACATATTCCAAGGATTCATAATGAAATTGTTGATGCTTTAGCCACTCTGTCTTCAATGCTCCAACATCCTGATAATGCCTACATCGATCCTGTGCATATACAGAGTCGTGATCAGTATGCTTACTGTAATGCGGTTGAAGAAGAGCTTGATGGAGAACCCTGGTTCTTGGATATCTAGCGATACATTCAGTCAGGACAATACCCAACATATGCCACCAATGATCAAAAGAGGACTATTAGGAGTTTGGATAGTGGATTTTTTAGGTGTGTAGATGCAAGAGAAGCCTCAACAATCATGGTTGAAATACACTCTAGAGTATGTGGATTGCATATGAACAGTCATGTCTTATCAAAGAAGATTCTTCGAGCAGGTTATTACTGGCTTACTATGGAGAGGGATTCTATTCTATTTGTTCGAAAGTATCATCAATGTCAGGTACACAGTGATCTGATACATTCTCCTCCTACTGAATTGCATGCATTGGCTGCTCCATGGCCGTTTGTGGCTTAGCGAATGGATGTGATTGGACCGATTTAGCCGAAGGCATCAAATGGACATAGATTTATTTTGGTAGCCATTGATTACTTCACAAAGTGGGTAGAAGCAGTAACTTTCAAGTCAGTGACAAAGAAGGCTGTGGTAGATTTTGTTCATGCCAACATCATTTGTAGGTTTTGAATTCCTAAGATGATCATTACAGACAATGCTGCCAATCTCAATAGTCATTTGATGCAAGAAGTGTGTCAACAGTTTAAGATCGCACATCAAAATTCTACTCCATATCGCCCAAATGCCAATGGTGCTGTAGAAGCCGCCAATAAGAATATAAAAAAGATACTGCAAAAAATGGTACAAGGGTCTAGACAGTGGCA
>NW_025851030.1:0-2356 GCF_002878395.1 Capsicum annuum
ATTTTTTATATGATGTTTTTTTCAAAATATTCCCTTCAATCATACACATAACAAAATATGATTATTTTAGATTGCTATATACTAGATTATTCTTAAATAACATGTTCTTCGGTCACTATTAGCATGGTAATTTGGACACTTTTCCCTTAAACAATGCCTCTACTCTGGCTCCTCCCATATCACGACTTTCTTGCCTCACCGATTTCACCTTTAGGATGACATAGTTCTTAGGGATTTTTCTCCTTTTCCACTTTGCTAATAAATTTTTTAACGTGCTATTTTTCGAATAATTCTACTATAGAGTAACTATCATGAACTTATTTTATTATATCATGATTGTCAGGAATTTATGAATTTAGCTATTCATAATCGTAAATAAATATACCTGTTCTGGTAGGTTTGCTAATTCTGGGCTTTGTTTATCCATAGCTTTTCCTTGGAAATATATCTGTTTTCTATTAAATATTCAAAAGTTTTTTGGTTACAAAAGAGGAGGCTTGCTTTCAACACATGAAAGTCTTGCCTCTAACTGAGCGAATGCTCTGCTATTTATAATCCTAAAAAGAAAACGCATATCCTGTTCTATATTATTCCTAACTTTACACGTATCCTACTTAATAATTCACATATTACAGAAAGTCGAAAAGGCTATAAAGCTATAAAGGCTATAAAACTATACAAGACAAAAAATCAAAGACTCAAAAAGTCAAAAATAATAACTACATAATTTCTTTACGTAAAGATAATTCATCTTTTCTCAATATGTCTCTTTCTATCTTTATATGTCACTTTCTTCCATTAATATCTTGTGTTCTTTCATTATTGCTTCGTTGCTCTTTTTTTTTTATCTTTTTGCTATTGTAGCATCACATCTGGAATAAAGTTGTGTCTTCCACTACATCTGCTGCATATATTTGTGGTAATCTTAGAATCTTCTTCTAACTTTAAGTGGTAAAATCCAGATTTATAGTCAAATTTACTAAAGTAGTTAATCCTTGTATTTGTCTTATTTTTAATATCTTATTTGGTATTGGATAATTATATGTCATAGTTTTTGCATTTAAATTTCTATAATCAATAACCATTCTACTTTTTCCTCATTTTTGTTCACTATGTTTATTTACTATAAATGCTGGACTATTGTGTTTACTATTACTTTTTTGTATATATTGTTTTTTTAATAATTCATCTATATGCATTCTAAATTCTTTTAAATCGTCAAAATTATATGTTAATGGTTTTTGAGTTATTATGCTATTTTTATCTATTAATTCAATTTTTATAGTAGTTTTATGTTTTTCTCATCCTTTTAATGGATCTTCACTATATAATTGTCTTAATTTTTTCTTTATTATTTCTACCTTTATCTATTGAAAATATGGTTATTTCTTTTTTTATTAACGAAAATACAACTAGTTCTACTGTGTCTTCGGTATTTTTTTTATATTTTTCTAACTTTTGTGTAATTTTTTCACTTCCTTCTATCCAATTAGTTTACTTTCTTATTTTATTAATAACTCTTTTTTCCCTTACTTTTTCTTTACATGGTGTTGTAAACCTCCAATCTGTTTTAGTTATTATATGTGGATATAATTTATCTAAAAATGGCATTCCTAAAAGCATATCTTTTGATGTTAGTTCATAATTATAGATTTCTTCTATTGTTATTATTTTATCCCATATCTGTATTTTTACATTTTTATTTCTTCACTTTTTACTAGATATTTTGCTATATAATTTTTTACTTGTCCTGTGTTTAAGAGTATTAAATAATTTTTTTTATTTATTGTTCCTGTTATATAATATTGATTTGAATTAACTATTGAAGTTGTTTTATAACTTGTTCTTATTGATGAGCTTGATGATTTTGTTTTTTTTCATGAGCTATACTTTTTGTTGTGCTTATTCAATCATTTATTATTTCTAAATCTTCTTCTATATCTATGTCTTTGTAACTATAATCATTATTATCAATTGTTTTTACAAATTGTTCAAAAGGACTTTCTATTTGTATTTTATTATTTTTATTTTTTCCTGTTATTTTATGTTTTGTTGTTAATACATATAAATT
This sequence comes from Capsicum annuum, assembly GCF_002878395.1. Taxonomy (NCBI): domain Eukaryota; kingdom Viridiplantae; phylum Streptophyta; class Magnoliopsida; order Solanales; family Solanaceae; genus Capsicum; species Capsicum annuum. The sequence goes on from NW_025851030.1 coordinate 2,072, forward strand.
TTTACATCTTACTATAAATATTTTACTTCCTGGGGTTAGTTTTATTCATGATATTTTTCAATATAATACTAATGATTTATCTATATTTTTATCTGTTATTGCTACTGAATAATTCACACTTATTATAAATTTAAATTTTTGGTATATTAAATTTCCTTTTATGGCGGTTATTATACTTTTTCTATAGGTTTTATAATTTTATCATCTGCTAAATATAATTTTATTGGTGTATCTATTTCTTCTCTAAAGCATGCTTTTATTAATATCTATATTTCTTCAAGGTGT
>NW_025851031.1:0-4580 GCF_002878395.1 Capsicum annuum
TATACATTACAATATATATAGATATACTTATATACTAATTCATAAAACATATACACATGTATACGTTAAATATACACTTCTATAGAAGATATCCAATTTATAAAACATATACACATGTATACGTTAAATATACACTTCTATAGAAGATATATACACGTGTATACGCATCATTCAATGTATATATACTACTGCTTATAAAATATACTACATTATATATACATTACAATATATATAGATATACTTATATACTAATTTATAAAATATATACACATGTATACATTAAATATACACTTCTATAGAAGATATCCAATTTATAAAACATATACACATGTATACGTTAAATATTCACTTCTATAGAAGATATATACATGTGTATACACACCATTCAATGTATATATACTACTACTTATAAAATATACTACATTATATATACATTACAATATATATAGATATACTTATATACTAATTTATAAAACATATACGCATGTATATGTTAAATATACACTTCTTTGGAAGATATATGCACAAATATACAAAACATATGCTACTTAATATAATAAATTAATAATATTTGGTAGTAAATTAATAATATATTAGAAGTAAGTTTTTAATTTAAAGTAGAAAACTAGAAATTCAATTTAAAATTTTAAATCGTTAAATGAAAAAATATAAAAAGCAAGGACTAAGGAGTGAATGAATTTGGGAAATTTTATTGATTGCAAAATGATCCAAATTTATAATTTAAATAAATGAAAAAGCTACAAATTATGCATCATTTTTTCAACTCATTCATGTTAATATTAACGGGAACTTGCATAGGATAGTCGAAGTCAACAGGGGCAAAACCATGCATTGGACTTGATTCTGCTGAGTTCTCCCGTGAAGTCATAATTTCTTTAAGTTTCAGCTCGTCGCTCGGCTCCGGTTTCATTCCTTGGTTTCTTCTTTCCGCTCTAATCCAATCTCTGAGGCAAACTGGAACATTCATTGCATTGCTTCCCAATGAGTGTCGGTTGTCTCCAAGCTGCTGTCGTCCCTGACTAAAGGCGCTCTTTGATGCAACGGTTGACATTGGAACATTCAAGATATCTCTAGCTAATCTTGAAAGCACAGGATATTGTGTTTCATTACTTCTCCACCAATCCAACGTGTTGATCCATCGTCTGCGATTCTCTGGTGCCGCTGAAGATAATATTTCAGCTCTTCCCGATAAGTTGATGTGTAAGTTCTCATATCAACATTGTTCCAACAATTTAAATCATAAAACGAATCAGAAAAACCACTATGTGCCGGCCTTTTAGAAGATGATGGCTCCTCGGGAGGATGAGGAGCGACAGTTGGAGTGATATTTGTAGGTACGGCTAAATCAAATAAATCAGCATAGTGATTATATCATTTTTCTATGTAATCCTTTGCACCAGCCGTAGCCGTCCACAAATCAGGTTGTACTTGTTCAGAATCATGGTTAGTATTTATTTCTAAGTTAGTATAAATAAGAGTACTAAAGTGGCACATATTATTATATTTCATACACGGATTTAGTATAGCACCAACCAAGTAAATAGGGGAAATCGGGAAAAAATATTTTTTAAATTTCGTAAACATGACGCCAACAGCTTCTTTATAACCTTCTTTATTTTTATATTCTTTGAGCAAACCAGAAATATTGGCTATATATGCCAAAATATTACAAACAGTAGGATAATAAGCACCGAAAAATTCAACCGTAGTTATATAAAATTTTCTAAAAACTTAACAAGATCATTAATTACAACCCAGTTAGAATTATGTAGCATGCAATCAGCAGAATCAGTACATGAACCGCAATGTTGGTTAAAAGCTAGTGTAATAGGAATTCTATATTTATAACAAGTTTTTAAAAATTCATACGTAGAATTCTATCTAGTATCAATTTCCTCAGGCATCAAAATCGGTGTAAGTCCATTTTCTTGACATTTAACTTTAAATTCTCTAATTCTCGATCTACGATTATTTCCTTGAATAAAATCAACGGCAAGACGAATTTTTTAAATATAATGCTCAAAAAACTCAAGACCATCTTTTACAATTAAATTATATATATGACATGCACACTTAATATGAAAAATTCAGGCAAGGGCGGAGATAGCGTAGATTTTATTTTTGTTATAGCAGTCTTGTTGTTAGAAGCATTATCAAAAGCAATACATCAAATTTTATTTTCGATACCATAATATCCGGTAATTTTAACAATAGAATCAGCAATAAATTGTCCAGTATGTTTACGATCTTCAGCATATAAAAAAGTAAGAATACGTTTTTGCATCACGAAATTACTATCCATCCAATGACAAGTAACAGTTAAATAATTATTTTTATTTACAGCATGACCAAGATCAGAAGTTAGGGACAATCTACATTGAATATTTTTTAACAATGTTGATAAATAAAAATAATATTGTGAATGAAGTCTAAAAATATCAGACCGACAAGTAGTTCTAGGAATACCGTTAAACATAGGATTATAAAATTGCTTGTATATAACGAATAAAGACATCAGAAGAAGGAAAACTAAAAGGTAAACAATCCACAATTATCATTTTAGCTATTTCTTCCCAGGTCCCTCAATTTATTATACTTCTTCGCTACGTGACTGGTTGCTGGGTCCATTCTAATTTGCGTTGGCCCACCAACATCCCACCACCTTGTGCAATATTTGACTCTCTTTTGTGATCTTCAGCTATATGTCTCATTAACGTACCCGTACCCCCTTACTTGCCTCCACTTTTATGCTTATATATTTGTTGACAAATATTGCATTGCACCTCAATATCTGATATACGTTCAAAAAATTGCCATGCAACACTAGTTCTTTTACGAGGTCTTGGGGCACTAGGAGGACGGGGAGGGAGATTAACCGATTCAGATCTAACGTTAGCATCTCCTACTGCGGGTGTCTCAGCAATATTTTCATTATCTTCGTCTAAATTAACCGCATCTACTTCATTTTCTTCTTCTATGCCGTAATTTTTCAGAGCTTCTATATAATCCATATCGTGAGCACCTACACCTATTTCTTCCTCAAAAGGTGTACCAAGCAGTACCGGAGGCAAAGGCACACGGGTATATCTACTACTTGAACTACTTCTACCGTTAGTAATTCACTTTTTACTACCACTACCGCTTCCGGGACAAAAATTTTTAACACCTTTAGTAGCGAGGTTTCTTAATTTATCCATAATATAAATTAAATTAAACTAAAAATATTCAAAATACACAAATATAATAAAATTAAATATTAAACAATTAATACAATAAATAAAAATTAAACGTAAGAGATGGAACGACAATACCAAATTTTGGAAGTATCCGAATGTTGCGACTTTAGAAACTTCCGCTCGTACTTTGTAAACGAAAAATTAAAAAATTAAAGTGAATACTTTAAGAAATTAAATATATTGAATATTTGAGAATTGAGAATTGAGAATTGAGAATTGAGATTTGAGAGAGAATGAGATTTGAGAGAGTGAAAAATTGTGTGAAAAATGATTTGAAGTTGTAGGGTATTTATAGAATTTTTTTGGGATTAAAAAATATTTTTTAAAGTTAATTTTTTTTTTTTAATAAATGGGCCCAAACTAGCCGTTTGGACCCAAAAACGGCTATATAGCCGTTGAGCAAACGGCTAGTTTGGCCCAAAATTCTTTTTTTTTTTTCTTTTCAAAAGGTATCCGGGCTGGACCGGGCTGGTTAACCAGCGGGCCTGGATCGGGCTTGGTCCGGACCGGGTTAGCCGGACCCATTTTAAAAAAATAACCGGTCCGGGACCCGGAACCCTAAAGCCCTAGGGCTTGCCTGGCCGGGTTAGTTACAAGGGCCGGGTCATTTTAAAAAAATAACCGGCCCGGAACCCAAAAACCTAAAGCCCTAGGATTTACCGGGCCGGATCAGGCCGGATCGGGCCAGCCCACTTGACACCCTTAATTGAAATATAAGTATGAGAGTGCTATGGCGTGCAGACCATTGTGACAACGTAACACCACTGCTTGTCAGTAGGGAGAACTGAGAGAGTATGAAGCTTAAAAGGACCCACAATTTGAAGCCAAAATTTTAAATCCGTCACTTTCTTTTTTCATTTGACCAAACGTTCACACTCATACGATTTCCTCCTACACTAACCTCCCACCCCAAACGACCGTTTGGGTATGGTCTCTTTACACTGGAAATAGTGTCACTTCAACGAGCTAGGAGCACATAATTTTCTTACTCATGCAGGTAGTTTAGCAAACTTGGAACAAATCTTCCCAAGTGAAACGAAGTATTCACATATCATTTAACTTGGAACCACCTGTTTCAACTTCTTTTGAATGCCTTTTACAATTTACAATTTTAAAATTTGCATGTTTTATTCCCTTTTTTTTTTTGTTCAGTCAAGATTTAAATTATGAGTTTTTGTGTCATTTAATGTTGTTTTGTACTCTCTCGTTTGTAAACACCTAATTTTTGACCAAACCGAATGTTTTACGTTATTTAGTATCTTATTTTACAAGGTTGCTTTTAAAGTTTGGAAAACTACAAAATAAAGTCATATTAAAATAAAT
>NW_025851032.1:0-2543 GCF_002878395.1 Capsicum annuum
TGGGGATTCCAAATCTTCAATCACTTTTGAAAACCCACGGTTGAATCTTGAGATATTTGAGTTTTAAATTTGAAACCCTAGGGTGAGTTCTAGATGAATTTTGGTGAAAATGTATGTATTTAGGTGTATTTGGGATTAAATCCCGTGTTTGGATGGGTTTGGGGCCATGGGAAACGTCTAATTTGGCCTTGGAATTTAAAATCCGGGGCTAGAATGCCGTATTAAGCTTCACCGTGAAGCGCTGGAAATCACGGTGAGCTACTGAAATTGACTGTCATTTTAAGGCTCACCGCGACGCGGTGGCCAGTCAAACCGAAACGCTGATACTAAAAATGCTCTAACTTCTTCACCGAGTATCCATTTTAGGCGAATTTGGTATCGATGGAAAACTAATTCGAAGATATTTCATTTGATATATAGTAGGACACCCAGTCCAGTATATACAAGGAGATATGATCGATTGAAGTTGACTCAAGTTTTGACGCTCACTAAAACTCGAATGATAGGAAAGCTTTCAACTTGACCTTGAGTTAGGGGATCCTTATGATCTCAATTCACGCTCAAATAGGTTACCACACTACATACTTGATTAACATGGAAAATTTGCATAGGATTTATGGATTTTGGATCATCTACGCATAGAAATGACGGTTTTCATTCTAGCCTGAAACACGGGGCATTACACTAACTTATCAAATCCGCAAGTATGACTCTATGAAGCACAGTAACGAGGAAATTTCTATACACCTATTTAGCAACAACAGACTCCCCTACTGGTGTAAAAACTAGGAAAGGCTCAAAAATCTTTTCGGAACTCTTTTCAAAATTCACAGCAACAAGTGGGGTCACATAAGAGAGGTTTGACCCGGGGTCCAACAACACATAAATTTCAAGACAAAAGACACGAAGCGTACCAGTAACAATATCAGGAGAGTCATCCTGCTCCCGACGTGATGGTATGTCATAGAATCTGTCTGGCACTGACTGCCAACTGTGCTAGAAGAAGTGCCCTGAGCAGGGGCGGGACAGAGTACTGAAGCTGGTGCGCTAGCAACCTGTGCTTGAGGTCGGGTATCTCTATTCCTCTGTCTAGCATAGGGTCAATCTCTAAGTCTGTGGCCATGCTTTCCACAACCAAAACAACCCCTCAAATCTCTGAAACACTCCCCAATGTGATTCCTACCATATTTAGCACAAGAAGGATAACGGGGCCTGTTGCCAACACTATTCTGTGACCCAGACAAGAAAGGCCTACCCACTTGCTCCAGCCTGCCTCTAGGTGCGGGAGCACTAGCTGATGAAGAAACTGGAATCGACGGACATCTCTAAAACTGAGGGCGGCTCCCTCCATGGAACCTAGGCCGGCTAAACTCATGCTGATCTGATCTAGCCCTCTTGCTACCCCTCATTCTTTCTCTCTCCCTAAGCTTATACGCCTCTATCTGTTGGGCATGATTCATTAACCTAGACAAATCTATATACTTATACAACATCGTAGCCCTACAATCCTTCAGTACCATCCCAGAAACACTGATCACAAACTTACTCATACTAGCTCGGGTGTCGAAAATCAAATCAAGAGCATACTTGGCCAACTGATTGAACTTCAAGAAGTACTCCTTAACAATTATGGAGCCCTGCCTCAAGTTCATGAACTCCTCAATATTTACCTCCCTCATCTCAAATGGAAAGAACTGGTCCAAGAAGGCATATTGGAGCGGCATTCTCACCCCTACCCTTCTTCCACAATACAACCCAATCATAAGCAATGTCCTTCAGTCTATAGGACGCCAACACAACACTCTCTTCTTCCAAAACCTGCATCACATCAGTGATTTTCTTCACCTCTTCCAAGTACAACTGGGGGTCCTCGTTCACCTTGGATCCATAGAACTCAGGCGGATTCATCCACATAAAGTCATAAATCCTAGCCGTGGATACATCTCCACCTTTCTGATTCGCAATTAGGGCCTGGTTATTGGCCCAAAAATTTGCGATGACCACTTGGGCTAATGCTTGAAAGGTTGCCCTAAAGTTAGCATGGGACACCATCTCATTCAAAGGATCAACGGGTGGGGGTTGCTCATCATGTTTTTGCGAACGTTCGCTCTTCGAGGAGGCATTTTCTGAAAATGAAAGATCATGGATCATTAGATAAGAGGGACAATGTAGGCATGATTGAATCTAAAAGAAGAAACAACTTTTTTTTCCTAAAACGTCTCGTAGCCTCTTGCTCATAGATGTGGCATGCTACACATCGATAATCAAAAGTCTACTCAACGTGGCTTGTCAGACTCCCTAGGACTCTTTAGAAACCTTAGGCTCTGATACCAAATTTGTAATGACCCAAAAATGGCTCCCGGGACGTCACACGGTGCTTAAGGCTATGAGTATCCCCAAGCTAACCCTTAGAGAAAGTTTCAACCAATGATACTCAATTCACGATAAGAACAGACTCAACAGTCGCATAGTCGTATCACATGAAAGGAAATATGGAAAAGATACTTGGTCCATATGACCACTATATAGAGAAATCTCAACAA
>NW_025851033.1:0-654 GCF_002878395.1 Capsicum annuum
TAAAAAGTTATGACTTAATTAAATTAATCAATATTATGATAGGTCATTACTTTTCAGCTTTATTATTATTAATAATTAGTTCTTTTCAGGAATCATTTTTTTTACACTGAGTTGGACAGATAATATATCTGTTGCATCAGATAAATCATCTATTACAACAGATATATCATGATTTACAATAAATACATAACCTGTTGCATCAGATAATATATCTGTTGTAACATATAATATATATATTTTTTTAAAAAAATAAATTATCTTCATGACATCTAAATTTTATGACTTTTTAATTATATAAATTAATAAAGCAGATTTAAAGTCACAACTGCTCACCTCCATTTATTAATGACATTCTTAATTACTGTAAAAAGTTATGACTTAATTAAATTAAGCAATATTGTGATAAGTCATGACTTTTCAGCTTGAAGCTTAGTTTTATAATTATTAAATAATTAGTTCTTTCCAGCAACCGTTTATTTTTTACACTGAGTTGCACAACAGATTATATATCTGTTGCATCCGATAAATCATCTGTTACAACAGATATATCATCCGTTGCAACAAATAGTTAACCTGTTGTATCAGATAATATATCTGTTGCAACATATAATATATATATATATATATATATATATATATATATATATATATATA
>NW_025851033.1:754-2319 GCF_002878395.1 Capsicum annuum
AAATTATCTTCATGACATCCAAATTTTCTGACTTTTTAATTATATAAATTAATAAAGAAGATTTAAAAATAAGAATATTTCTGGTGAGCTTTTTACGGTTTAAATTGTGTTTATCATTTATTTCCTTATTCTTTTCTGTGAAAAGAAATGACTTAATTAAATCAAGCTAGTGGTGACTTAATCTTTTTGTTTCTTTAATAACCATTTTTATTAATTGAGTTATGGCAACAGATTGTATATCTGTTGCATCAGATATCCCTTCTGTTTCAACAGATATACTATATGTTGCTATAAATCGACCATCTATTGAAGGAGCTTTTTTTTATTTCTTCTAATTAATTCATAAGTCGCAACAGATGAGGAATTAGATGCATCAGAAACATTTTTTATGTTTATTTGTTTGTTGAATGTGTTTAGATAAAAGTCATAGTCACGACTATTCATTAACTTTTTTCTTAAAAATCATATCATCATCATATATATATATATATCTTAATTAAATTAATCCAATGTTGTGACTTTTTTTTAAATTAAATAATCTTTCTTTTACGATTATAATATCATTTAGTTCCTTATTATTTATTAATGAACCGTTTTTAGGAGAATTTCTCATCATGACTGTATCCCTAACTCCAACCGCCGATATGTTTTGAATAAGGAATAAATAGAATGATAATTAAATATTGAATAAGAATTAAAAATTCAAAATCGACCAAACTAAACCAAACCAAACATATACATGGATTTTTTTGAATCCCTTATAGGTAGATTGGATATAAAAAAGGGAAATACATACGCTAAAACAAAGAAAAAAAACATAACCTAATTATTATTATTATTATTATTATTATTATTGTTATTGTTATTATTACTATTATTATTGTCAACCTGACAATTTTCATCCGGCAGCAGCAGGGCCCTCCTTAGCCTTACTCGAAAGTCGGTCAAATCCCTCTAGAGTTCATCAAACTGCCTTTGAAGTTCCTGCAAGGAGAACTTTCTTGTACGAATATGGATCTGACATATTAGTATTGCAAGTATAGTAGAATGAACGAGAGTGAGTGAAAGTGAGTGAGGAGGCCGGAGGGACCTATTTATAAAATGATTGAGAATAGGAAGGGACTGGACCTAGTCAAATAAAAAGCCACGACTGTTCATATCCCTTAAAAGGAAAAATTACACAAATCTCATATTTAAGACACCATATTACACAATATCCCTTAATGTTTTAAAAAATTACATAATATCCCGGATTCATATTTACTAGTGATACATATGCTATATGTATCACAACTGTATACATATGTATATACTAGTGATACATATACATATGTATCACTAGTCCATATATGTATCACTGCTTAACATACGTATCACAATACAAAATTTCGGGATAAGATGTAATTAGCAAACTATAAGGGATTTAATGTAATATTGCTGAAACTATCCGGAATTTATGTGTTGTGTGTGTCAGTGTTACTTAAATAATACTGGTGACTTTATTAATAAGTAAATTAGAAAAAAAATGGATCTAAATACAATATTTTATCTTTTTGTTGTATTTT
>NW_025851034.1:0-1604 GCF_002878395.1 Capsicum annuum
CTTGAAAAATGGGATTCTACTTTATGTTCAGGACCCTTCTGAAAAATGAAATTTTACTTTTTGTTCAGGACCTTCCTGAAAAATGGGATTTGACTTTATGTTCAGGACCCACCTGAAAAATGGGACTTTACTTTATGTTCAGGACCCTCCTGAAAAATGAGATTTTACTTTTTGTTCAGGACCCTCTTAGAAAATGGGATTTTACCTTGAGTTCAGGACCCTCCTGAAAAATGAGATTTTAATTTTGTTTAAGACCCTCCTGAAAAATGGAATTTTACTTTATGTTTAGGACCTTCCTGAGAATTTGGATTTTAATTTCTATTCAGGATCCTCCTGAAAAATGGGATTTTACTTTATGTTCAGCACCCTCCTGAAAATGGGATTTATCTTTTGTTCAGGACCCTCCTAAAAAATAGGATTTTACTTTATGTTCAGGACTCTTCGAAAAAATGGGATTTTATTCCATATTCAGGACCCTCTTGAAAAATGGGATTTTACTTTCTGTTCAGGACCTTCCTGAAAAATGGGATTTTACTTTCTGTTCAGGACCCTACTGAAAAATAGGATTTCACTTTTTGTTCAGGACGCTCCTGAAAAATCGGAATGTCCTGAAAGATGGGATTATACTTTTTCTTTAGGAACATCCTGAAAAATGGGATTTAATTTATGTTCAGGACCCTCCTGAAAAATGTAATTTTACTTTATATTCACGACCCTCCTGAAAAATGATATTTTACTTTCTGTTTAGGATCCTCCTAAAAAACGCGATTTTACTTTATGCTCAGGACCCTCCTAAAAAATGGGATTTTACTTTATGTTCAGGACCCTCCTGAAAAATGGGATTTTACCTTCTGTTCAGGACTCTCCTGAAAAATGGGATTTTACGTTATGTTCAAGACCCTCCTGAAAAATAGGATTTTACTTTATATTCAGTACCATCCTGAAAAATGGGATTTTACTTTTTGTTGAGGACCCTCCTGAAAAATGGGATTATACTTTCTGTTCTCGACCCTCCTAAAAAATGGGATTTAACTTTATGTTCAGGACTCTCTTGAAAAATGAGATATTAGGATTCTACTTTATGTTCAGGACCCTCCAGAAAAATGGGATTTTACTTTATGTTCAGGACCCTACCAAAAAGTGGGATTTTACTTTATGTTCAGGACCCTCCTGAAAAATGGGATTTTACCTTCGGTTCAGGACACTCCTGAAAAATGGGATTTTACGTTATGTTCAGGACTCTCCTGAAAAATGGGATTTTACTTCATGTTCAGGACCCTCCTGAAAAATAGGATTTTACTTTCTGTTCAGGACCCTCCTGAAAAATGGGATTTTACTTTATGTTCAAGACCCTCATGAAAAATTAGATTTTACTTTTTGTTCAGGACCCTCCTGAAAAATGGGATTTTACTTTTTGTTCAGAACCCTCTTGGAAAATGGGATTTTAGTTTTTGTTCAGGACCCTTTTGAAAAATGAGATTTTACTTTTTTTTCAGGACCCTCTTGAAAAGTGGGATTTGACTTTATGTTCAGGACCCTCCTGAAAAATGGGACTTTAAATGGGACTTTACTTTATTATCAGGACCCTCCTGAAAAATGGGATT
>NW_025851035.1:0-268 GCF_002878395.1 Capsicum annuum
AGTGAACAACAACGTAGGTCAGCCTTTAGGTCATGCTTATGTGCATCATACGGAGACCTAGCAGGACCCACATGGCCCTTTGTAGGAGACTCCCCTCTAAAGCATCCCTACGTGCTAACTGTTGCATTTTTAAGGGTAACGTGGTCATTTGACAGACTGACTTTTGAAAAAAAAAAAAAATTGTTGTTAGGAGTAAGGTGCGTAGGCAAAAATGAAAAAGAAAAAATAAAAAAAAAGTGAGTCAAAAAGAATGAAAAAAAAGGGGGGG
>NW_025851035.1:368-1657 GCF_002878395.1 Capsicum annuum
AAAAATAAAAAAAAAGTGAGTCAAAAAGAATGAAAAAAAAGGGGGGGAATGTCGTAGTTTATTTTAGAATTCTTTATGGCTTTTGTTCTTCACGATCCAAAAACTCAAATAAAAAGATTTTTTTTTTACGTTTTACAAAGTACCGTAAATTCAAAAAAAAAACACAAAAGGAAAAAAAAAGTTTGTTTGCCTTTTCTACTTATTTGTCAAACACAAAAATACCAAAAAAGATTTTTTCTTCATAATTGGTGGTGTCAGTCTTAGTTAAAGTGTCTAGCTGAAAATCCAAAAGTTTTTTTTCGTTTGTTTTTGGTAGTGTCTCTTAAGTTAGGGTCAATTTATTAGTTAATCGTTAATTGTCCAATCTGAATGAACTACGCATACCTTATTCCCTTCCCTCGGGTTGGGATACGTAGGCAACTCTCGATGGGTCCGGTAAATCTTTATGTTGGGCTTTGTCTTCTTATTAGCCTAGGTCTCTCGCCCCGTAATCTAGAGTTGTTTGCCAAGTAGACCGATTTCGCTCAGTACTTCTGTTCGGCAAATTGGATTTATGAATGTGGTCTGTCCCATCGACATATGTTTGTGTCAAAAATCCCAAGGGTTGAGAATCGTCTACTCCTGTTGAATCTTTTGCGATAACGTCTTGTGTGTTATTACAGGATGGATTTGTCCACCAAGTCTAGAGTTCTGATGGTTGTCAAGGTGCCCAAAAAGTTAATCAAATGGTGGGAAATGTTTAACTATGTTGATCAACAGAAACTGGTTAAAATATTAGGTGATTTTACGGAACTTCTACATGTTACCCCTCGTCCAGATTTAATAGAGACTTTGTTGAACTTTTGGGATCTGAGTGGTTTGGTATTCAGGTTTGGGGAATGTGAAATGACTTCTACTTTGGCAGAAATATCTGGTTTGTTGCATTTGCCCTATATCGAGAAGGATATGATCCGAGCACGAAATCATACTGGCGTGAGATTTTTCCAGTCATGTGGTTTAAAAAGTAAGGGTATCCGTTTGGGTTGTTTAAGTGATTCGTGGGTTTCCCTAGATTTTTTGTTCGCTAGATTCGGGCCCTCGAAAGGTTTTGATTGCTTTTGGGATGAATTTCATGTGACTAAGGAGAAGTGGGAGAGAAAGCGTCTTGAAGTCTTCACCCTCGCTTTGTTAGGTACTTTAGTGTTTCCACTAGAAGAAAGACGTATTAATACCTGTTTGCAATCTATGGTAATGGCCCTATTCCATAAGGATCAAAACGACAAGGGCATTAATCAAAAAGGCAGGTTCAC
>NW_025851036.1:0-4814 GCF_002878395.1 Capsicum annuum
TTTAACTCTTAAATATTAGGAAAAAATAGTGAAAAGACGATTTTGTCTAAAACAAAAACTTTTAATGAAGGACAAAAAGTTCAAACAAAATTTTAAGACTTTTCACACTTTTAATATATTATAGATTATAGATTATAGATTATAGATTATAGATATAGATTATAGATATAGATATATATTATAGATATAGATTATAGACTATAGATTATAGATATAGATTATAGATTATAGATTTAGATATAAATTATATATTATAGACTAGTTTAGGTGTACGCGTCTTGCACGTGTACCTCGTTTTAATGAGTTTAAGCGTTACACTAAGTAGGATATTTATTTAAATAATAAAAAGGAATACAATAATTAAATTCAACATCTTTTGAACATGTAAATATGAAATATTTATTTAATTAAACCTAACAACCTAACATTTATAAGAAAGAAATTCTCAAGGCGAATCAAAATTTTCTACCACCAGTAAGCTACAACAAAATAATACGATAATAGAGATATCAAAATAATATAATTAAACTTAATATTTACAAAAAAAAATCTCAAGGTCGATCAACATTCATCTAGAACTTGCCAACTAGTAACTACAACAACATAATACGATGATAGAGATATCAAAACAATACAGTTAAACATAACTTTTACACAGAAAAAGAAATTCTCAAAATAGAGATATCAAAACAGTACAATTAAACCTAACATTTACCTAAACAAAATTTCAAAGTCGATCGACAGTTATCTACCACCTGTAAACTACATACAAAATAATACAATAATAAATATATTAAAACAATACAATTAAACTTAATCTTTACACAAAAAATTCATAAACTTATTATTTGAGTAGAAACAATAAAGTTATTCAATAACAAAAGCTTGTTATTCCTGATCAATAAACCCAATGTAATAGAAAAAAATTAAAACCTAGACACAACAAAGTCACGTGGTATATTCAACAATAAAAGTTACATATATACAAGCATGAAAATATGATTTGTTATTCTTGATCAATAAATTCAACGTAATAGAAAACAAAATTCGAAATCTAAAAATTGAATCAACACGTTATATTAGAGATCCAATAACAAAATTATTTACAAACATAAAAGGATGATTTGTTATTTATGATCAATAAAATCAAAACGTAACATAAGTAGAAATTTGAAATAAAAAACCACAAAGTTACCCAATAATAAAACTACGGTCAAAATATTTTACTACCCAAATAAAATAAAAAGACTTGTAAAATTGAAAAAAGGAAAGAAATATAAGGTCTCCCAAACCAAAAATATTATAATAAAAAATAATAGTCCTAACCTAAAAAATATACCTTTTTTGCTTGGGAAGTCCACTATGGCACTACCCTTTTTTAATTGGAAAAAAGTCACGCTAGTTTAATTTTTGAAAGATTTTTTTTTATTCTTCTTATTTTAGGACTCTAAATCTATTTTATGTAAAATAGTTCCATCAATTTTTCTAAAAAATTTAGAACTTTACCTTATATAGAACTTTTTTTATATAAGGATTTCTTTGAAGTTGGATTATGTTTGACAAAATATTGCTATAAATTTAGGAATTCAACTAAAGTAAAAAAATCTTTTCCATTTAATTTTTTATATTTACTATAGTCAATATTCAATATAATAAATTGAAAGAAAAATGTGAAAAGATGAGTTTGTCTATTACGAAGTATTTTAATGAAGGAAAAAAAGTTTAAATTATTTTTTCTATGGATCTTTCCACTTTTAATATACTATAGATATAGATAATGTATTTGTAGATATAGATTATAGATTATAGATGGTATCATATCATATACTTACTTATATATAAGAGAGAATAAGATAAGATTTGGTAGTCCCAACAAAAATAATTATACAATGAAATTGCTACATGTATCTATTATTTTTTCCAACACATTATTATTTTTGTATTCATTCATTATTTACTGATTATTTTTGTTTGGACCTCTATAATGAATTATATATAGTAATTTTTTTGTAAATTCCTTCTTGTTTACTATTAGATTACTTGTTCTTTATTTATTTTTTTACATACTTTTTATATTGAAATTTAATTATTTTTAATTTATTTTTTGATAATTTATCAATCTCTACAACAATTTCATGTGATTGATAAATATGATGTATTTCCTCCTTGCCACATGAATCTTTGCACTTGATGGTGTGTCATAATATGAAAAATTACTATTTAGTTTTTCATTGTGTTTCAATTGCTTAATTATCTTTAAAAAAAAAAAATAGAATAGGGAAATTACTACTTTAGTTTCAATTGTCTTTATATAATTTAATAAATAAGAAAATTTTAAAGATGTTTTGTAAGACTTAAATTCAATCTCTAATCTCTCCCCCACCCCATCCCCCACCCCTCTCTCTTTTGTTATTACATAGTAAATATATATGTGTTGCAAGTATTTAATTTCTTATAAGTTTTATAGAAAAAAATAATTTTAAAATATATATTGATTCACATAGGAGTGCAACTATTGAAGAAATTAATCAACATATGATTAAGTTCAATTTGAATTATTGGGTGTTATATTCTGAGAACATTCCATGAAAACAACTTTTACATTACATTTCGATTTGAAAATACAAATAAATTTTTCTTTAACTTGCAAATATGTTTATATAATAATTTAATTTTTAAGAGTTTGCTGGAAATTTCGAACTACTAGTTCAATAACTTAATGTCACAAAAAGCAAAAAGATAAAAAAAAATAATTGGAAATTTAATCTTTTATATTCATTTGAATACAGACTTATAAGTATCGGTCAAATATAAAACTTTAATAATTCTGAAATGTTACTGTCTAGATATGATTAATCTGAATAAAATTGTTGAAATTATGGAACAAATTATACTTATTTAATAAATTACATACTATGTTTATATCTTGAGGTTGGGCCTGCGCTTAGCATGGGCCACCTGAGACTAGTATAATGATTATTATCTATATTAGACGTGTGAACTTCAACATGTCTACTTGCAGACATTAAAATAAAAGTTTAGGGCATTTTAGTCCTTTTACAAGAAGAATCTACTTAAAGAATTTGCCATTTGTGCTATGTTAGTTGTACCTTATTAATAACTTTAAAAAATGCCCATAATCTTTCATTTAATTACAGACCATGCCCTTAAAAAAGTCCAACTTATTCTATTTATATACAAGATTGCCCTCTATTTCCAAAGATTTAATTTAAATTATTTAAATTTAAGTAATTTAATAATATAATAATTTTATCTATTTAATTGCAAATAAATATTTAAAGTAAATCAATTTTATTATTTTAATTGACTTTTATATTCAAAATTAATTTTTTTACTTATTTATTTTACTAAATTTAAATTTTAAAATTATTTTTTTCTTATATGGAAATACTAATATTTAAACTTAACTTTAAAATTTTAAAGTACAAAATTAATAAATTTATTTTAATTAAATAAATTTTTAATGAATATTTTCTTAAGATTTGTGTTGGGTTAATATGTGACAAGTAAAAAAAATGAAGAAAATATATATAATAAAATTTTATTATTGTGAGAGATAAATATAATGAACTATCCAATAATGTTTAATAATATCATATTTTGTATATGAAAAATATAACATCCCCTATTTAATTAATATACTACTCCGGTGAGTTATCGATGATTACTATTGGATATGATAAAATTATGTTAATTTTTATAGGAGTAACATAATCAATCGCTCTTAATTAATTATTATAAGTTATCTAGGTATTAAGAAAATAAATAATATTTAATAAAAAGAGAAACTAGACATAAAATGCAAAATTAACTCTTAATGTTTTAAATTAAATTGTCGTCCTTCAACAATGATTTTACTATACCACCCGTTATTATAAGTCATTTATTTTTAGAAAATTAAGAATAACAAGATGATATGTTAACATAAAAAATTTGATTGACTATCAAAATTATATTATTGTTATATAAATTGGGACGGGACAGGGGAATATATAAAACAACATATATTATTTGAAAATGAAATAGAAATTACTGTAAATAACAATAATTAAGAAAAATATTTAAGAAATTGATTGATTGCCAAAAATTTGCCTGTGCCACATAAATTGGGACGAAGAGAGTATTCATATCTTATTGAAAAATTATTTAAAAAATATTATAAATCACACAATTAACAATTTAAAAAATTTAAAAGAATAAAATATTTAGCTAACTCTCGAAATTATATCATTGTCACTTAATGATTAATTATCTAAATTCTATTTACATCACATAAATTAAAAGAAAAAAATATATATATTGGGCTCGTTCTAGCACGGACCGTGCATATCTAGTTATATTATGGGAAAAGGACATGGGCTGTCCATTTTTTAAACAAAATGTCCTACATTTGAAAAGGTGGACATGGTGTAGCTAGTCGACTAAATTAATTTCTTTTTTTAGCCATTTGGGCCAATTGGGCACATGTAATCTCTATACTCAATTATACTAAATTAGTACACTTTTATACTATATTGATACACTTTTTAAAAAAGAGAATGTAAATTCTATGCAAGCACATGCAATCTTTATTCCCAATTGATACTCTTTTATACCACATTAATACACTTTTATACTACATTGATACACTTGAAGTGTCCATATACTCAATTGATAATTTCTTATACTAGATTGATACATTTTTAGAATGGATGTGGAAACTATATAGAGTCATATAAAATATGTATCTAAATAATAATTATAGTTTTGTATAAAATATGTATAAAAATGCTATAATTATTATATAGAATATG
>NW_025851037.1:0-251 GCF_002878395.1 Capsicum annuum
ACCTGTGGTCTATGAAATGAGAATGCCCTAGATATATTTCAATTTTCTGACGTATGAAATTCTTTTAAAACATGATTGCTGAAATAGTGAAAATTGAAATATTAATAGCTAATTAGTTTGATTAGGTGCACTAGTTTGATTTTTAGCAATTGTTGTGTTTTGATATTTTGCATGTTCGATTTTGGTTCAATTATTGTATGTTTGTGTAGTGAACTGTTTAATGGTGGGTGTTTGTTAATTTTTTTATTTTT
>NW_025851037.1:351-2478 GCF_002878395.1 Capsicum annuum
TATTTTGCATGTTCGATTTTGGTTCAATTATTGTATATTTGTGTAGTCAACTGTTTAATGGTGGAGTGTTTGTTATTTTTTTTGGGAGGGAGGGGGTTCATTTGATCATTGAGTTATTTTTGTTGATAGACTTATGGTCTATGAACTGAAAATGGGATATTTATTCTTTAGGTGTAGAATGTGTTGAAAATGGGTAGAAAAGTTATCATTCCTAAAAAGAAAGACGATACCGTTGGTAGTAGTAGAAAAAGAAGAGCTTCGGCAGTTGAAAAGTGTCAAAAAGAAAGAAAATTGAAGAGTCGGTGTCCGAATCAGATTTGGAGTTAAAGGAGATAAGCGACTACGTCGATTCTAGTGAAGATATTGCCAAGCAGAGTGTCAGTGGTGACAGTGAAGAGTGCGAGGGAAGTGGGAGTAATAGTAATGATGGAGATAATGATTCGCTGTCCATGCCGTATCTTTCAAGGTGCATTTCCGTGGAGCGGTATGACTTTCGAACGATAATTGACGAGGTCGGATCTTTCCCGGCAAAGATATTGGTCAGATCAAGAATGGCTGCTTATCGAGAATTTAAGCAAATTCTTGTCGACCAAGAATTGAAGAAAAGATTCAAGCGGTCCTTTTTTAGACACCTGAGAAACCTGCTGGAACATCTCAAGTTCAATGGGTAGTTGGTCCATTATTTGCTGTTGCGACGCGTTAAGAACGATAAGATGCGTCATGAGATGTGGTTCTACGTTAACAACAAGCCTGTCTGTTTTTTATTGAAAGAGTTTTGTTTGATCACTGGGCTGAACTGCTCATCATACCCCAGTGAATAAAAAATGAAGGTGTTAGCAAAGGGGGACAATTTTTGTTTTAAGGTGACAAAAAACAAAAACATCATGGTGGCCAACTTGTTACACCTGATCAGAGGGAATAATCTGAACGACGACCAGAAGTTAAAGTGTTGTGGTTCTTGCACACCATGTTGCTTGCGAAAGATTCGACGAAGGTTGTCGACACAAAACTGATTCGAATGGTCGATTCTTTGAGTTTCTTCGAGAAGTATCCGTGGGAGAAAGAGACATTTCAACTGACCATGGACTATCTGAAGAAGAAAAGTAACCTAAAGAAGCAGAAGGAAGTATTTGATGAGAAGCAGAAGGCATCCTATGCTCTATTCGGATTTCCCTAGGCATTCATGGTATCTACCATAAACCCTTTAGTGAGTTTATCGTAGATTATCATTTCATTTATACTATGTCATAGACTCATAGTTATTTTTTTTTATTGCTGTACTGCTTACAGATTTGGATCTATGAGGCCTTTCCTCATCTTGGAGAATTTTCTATAAAATCAATGGATGAGCCCTTACCCATCCTCAGATGGCACACTTCAAAAAGCGACAAGATAATCGAAGGCGACCCATTCAAGTATAAAGGAAAAGTTACCGAGTAATGAACTTATTTTCTATAATGAAATAATAGTACCGTTTTATCGAATGTTATGTAATTATTAATTGATATTTGGTAGAACGTGCAACCGTACATCATCCCTACTGTTCGTGAGACGAAGATGGATTACATTATTACGTTTGAGCCATATATGAACGAGGAGAAGAATAACGTCCTCGATGGCTTGAAGAAAGAGTTAGAAGAGGTGACTGTCCTCACTTCAAATGAGGACAGTGATGCTGACAGGGATTTGGGTGGTAATCCCGTTGGAGTATGTATTGGTGATGATGATTCTCCGAGGACCTCCAAAGATGCAGCGGGAACCTCATTCTCCAGGGATCTTCATAAGCATGTGGCTGCGCTCTAGGAAGCGGTGTTGGATATTGCTGCCTATATCAAAGAGAAAAAAATGAAGAAAAAGGAAAATGATGAGCGACAACATGAGCGAGGTAACTTTATTCATTAATTGATGTTGTTAATGAATATTCAGCTTTAAATATCAGTAACACTTTGTAATATTATGAAATAGTGCATATGCATGAATCAGAGAAGAGTGAAGAAAGAGAAAAAATAAGAAAAATGGATGAGTTGGCCGCTGTTGTGGCAGAAGAGGAAAAAGAAGAAGAAAACAAGGATGGTGAAGGAGATAAGAGCCAAGAAGAAGGTGGAAAAGTAGCAGCAGCAGTAGAAG
>NW_025851038.1:0-8664 GCF_002878395.1 Capsicum annuum
GAAATCCAAGAACTCACCATAGATTCTACAAATTGAATTGAGACTTGTGTTCCCCAAGTTCGAGGGTTTCAAGAACCCTCTCTCAAGAGTGAGAAGAAGAGTTTAGAGCAAGCTTGTTCATCCAATTTCATAATCTAAGGTATGAGGGGTTTTGAACAAGAGTAATCCTTTTATTCTTGTGCCCATAGGCTTATTTAAACTATGATTTTCTTCAATCTATGAGATTTTTACATAAATTTGAATTAGGGTTCTTCACCCATTATTATTGATTGCAATATTTTGATGTTTCCCATGAATTTAGAGTCTAATGGCATGATTTTCACATGTTTTCTTGAGAAATTAATGCTGGGTCTATACCCTATGATTTTAATCCTTGAGAAATTAATAGTTGAAATGTTTGAGAAATTGAAGTATATGAGTATGTTGAGACAAATTGCTGAAATTTTCAGATTTCTACATGAGTTATGAATCTATATGCTATCTATTATGCTTTTGATGTGTTTTAACTTGAGATTGAATTATGGGTTATTGAGCCCTACTTGAGATTTGCAATTTTATGAACTTTTGTGCTATAAGCACCCATGATTTAAGTATTCTTAGATTATTGAGAAATGTTTTGACCTAATGGTCATGGAGTTTTTAAATCCACTTCACTACATGAGATTACAAAATTTGATTGTTGGGTTCTTGATAAACGATGAGACTATTTTAAAGTGGATTTCCATGAGATGAGCGAGATAAACTAAAGGGAGTAGTACTTAGCACCGAGTTGAATAAGTTACTACGTTTTCTTACCCCAGAACTATGTGCCACCATAGGTTTGAGATTTTGGGCCTAAGGCCGAGATAAGTGATCACTGAATTGAGGTTATACTCCCTGGCAAGAGTATGACATCCTCCCCAATGTGGGGTCTCTTCTTTAGGAGAACAAAAAGTTGGACTCCATGTAGCTCGCATGGTTTATGTCGGTTAAGAGAACCTCCCTAAGACAAAGTATTTTCCCCTTGATATAAGTATTTTCTCTAAAGCTTTGAGATAAGATATTTCCCTAAACTAGAGTATCTTTCCACTGAGATAGAATGTTTTCCCCAAAGCTTGAAATGAGATAATTTCCTAAAGTGAATGAAATTACTTCAAGTATGTTTCAAAGTTATGTGATTCCGAATTTGAAGTTCTTAAGTTCAAAAGAACTATGAGTTCTTGAGCATTAAAGAAGTTTTACTCTCCATGAGATATATGAATGAGTTGAAACCATTGTTTAAGTTTCCTATAGCCTATGGGTAATGACAATAAGATAAGATTACCGGTATCAAAGTTAAACTATGATGACTCACGAGATTCGTGTTACATTTTCCATTCTACATGATTCATGAGCTTTATATTTTATACTTATTCAAGCCATGTGAGTCATTACTTATTGCATGCATGATTTGATTAAAGAGTATTTATGTTGTTTTATATAAGTGCATGCACTCCCACATACTCATTATATTCCCAAGTGCTGATCCATATATACGTCTATGTGCTTCATTGTTTTATAATGTAGGTTCAGGTGCTCAGTCCCAGCCTCGTCAGTGACTTCCGAGTACCTCCGTCTACATTCCTACGGTGGTGAGTCCTCATGGTTTGAGGACCTATCTTCGGACATTCCAGCATTTGAGAAACTATTTTACTACTTTCAGTTTATTTCGAGTCAGTTGGTGACCTGTCCCAATGGCTCTCTAGTTCATGGATTAGTAGAGGCTTTGTCAGACTAGTTATCAGATTGTGATTGTGTTGAGAGTTCTAGTATTATGGTCGTTTGGACCGAGTATTTTCTTCGTACTTCCCTTCATATGATTTGACTATGCTAGTCTTTGAATTATTTCATCTTGAAATGAGTATTATTAGTAGAACCAGGCTCAAAGGGTTAGCTTGGGGCTACTTATAGCCTTAAGCACCGTGTGATGTCCCGGGAGGCAATTTCGGGTCGTAACACTTCGCTTCTAAGTGTGAGTGTCTCCTGATCGTCCCTGCATTGACATACATTATTTTATATGAGCTAGTGGGACATCCTTGTTGTGGGATATCCGGGAGATTAATGCATTCAATAAAGAATTAGTCTCATACAAATAATTAATTCATCATAGTGTGCAAGAATTTTGATGTAAATGAGTGACAAATTTGTCGGTCATCAACACCTACAACTTAAAAATTTGCTTCTCCTCAAGTAACACTACTCTATACTCAATGAGACTAATCCACCTATAAGCCTATTCTTACAACCAAATGATGACCATAATTCCGAACTCGATTAGGTCTAACAATTAGCCAACAAGCATTGGAAGAAATATTCATGCAACTCCCGTCAAAATCAATCACATTTTCAAGGATGCAAAAGAATTTTAAGAACAGTCAAGCAATAACTATTAACTTTCAAGAGGTGTCTCTCTATCAATAGTGACTTAACTACACTTATTTGCCTCATTTTTGGGGTATGACAACTTCAACAACCTTTATTAGTTTACATGCCTCATTGCGGAAAGAAAGTCCCAACACACCATAATTTCTATTATGTAACAAGGGAAAATTTACAAGCACTCACTCTCACAAAGAATTTATCAATACACACAAGTATCATGCCATATGCTTGCCTTTATTTTCAATCACTACTAACTCAATAGCACTTGGTTGAAGATCTCAGAGGACTTTTTCAATCTTATAATGTCGGATCAAGGAAGGGTACAATAAGAATTTAGGTAAAAGTAACTACATCCTCCTTGAACTCCACATAAAACACTATTAAATAAAACTTTGGGTCATGATCCACTTCATTCATTCCTAATTCACACATGTGCCTTCCTTTACCACATAGGTTAACCCATCTTTTGGAAGCATTTTCTTCTCATTTCTTTCCTTTGTGTAATATCATGTGTTTTTCTTCTTTTGTTGGTCCTTTATTTTTCTCATTCATTTGTCTACATTACTTATCTTTTAGGCACTCACTTACAATACCGTGGCCCAAGATCACCTCTTCCAAGATTTACCACCCCCAACTTAGGATTTTAAACTCAAGTTGCATTTTTAAGTTCAATAAGAATAGGATTCAAAAGAGGGATAAAGTTCAAATGGTTCAAGTCTTGTAATACGGTTGCCAAAAAAAAGGTCCAGTGGCTCAAAAGGGAAGACTAGGGATTCCATTCAAGAACGGGTAGGCTTTTTAAGCTAAAGTAATTTCCATGATAACATAGAAGGCCTAAGATCATTTATCCAACCATTTTTAATTAACATTAGCTTCGAAAGACCAATAGGGCAAGTTCTAGATGACACAAGTACGTATGAGAATCAATCGATTAAGCTCACCATACATGGCATGCAAAGTTTTCTAGGAGGATCAATTTCATATCCTATTCGAGGCAAAAGGAGTTAATTTCCACACACTACCTACTAAAGAATTTGGAGTCGCAAAAAGAGGTAAAGTGTTCTTACAAAATCATTCACGTCCATTCACTTGATTTTCACAAAAATTTTGGACAGAGGGGGTTGCTTGGTTTACATTTCACCATGCAAGATTAACTATTGTTGGCACCAAATGAAGCCATAATTCTTATATTTGGGCTCTCACATGGGAAAACCATATGGATACTCATATTTCACCATAAGAATACTGGCAATCCCAAATCTATAATACCACGAGTACTCAGACTTCCCCTGCATTTATAGTTCAAAACCCCAACACGATGATTTTCCCTTAAGAACGTTGTCACTCAATATATCATAGGTAAAAGATCATCCAACACTATATTAAAAGAGAATAAAAGCTAGAAATGAAAAACAAAAGTGATTAATCCACATATCATAGGCACCATAAGAATGCCCAATATTACAACTCAAATTAAATCATCCAAAATAAATCATCCAAATAAAATATAATGCATCCAAATGAGTATCTAAATAATACAAATCCAGAAATAAAATATGAAATAAATATATAGACGGGCACCCGCAACTAAAAAGGTTGTAATGTGCTAACTGCATATTATGAAAGCATAAAAAGAGTTTAAGGGGCTCCCGGAAACCGCATCAAGTATTTTCATCACTCTCCATCTTAGCATCCTTCTCCTCCTTATCATCATCTGACCATGTGGTTGGGAATCATCATCTGAATCTTCTTTTAGGGAAGAAAGTTTCTCTATGGGCTTTAAGACTTTTCACAGGCCCTTCACCCTTTTCCATATGTGGGTGAAAAATTTATATCTTTTCTTCTCCCTTCTCCTCATCTTGTCATAAGAATCCTATAGCCCTCAATGCGACTATGATAAGGAAGAGTAGGCCCGCTCAAGTCTGGATATAGTGGCTCTCTGCTCTTTCTAATCTACTTGAAACCTCTCATAGTCAGTCTGTGCAAAATAGGAGTGGCGAGTGGTAGAAGGATCTCTCAGTCCCTGATATAGATTAGAAACCAACCCCTTTACTATCCACATCTGTCTAGAGAGATTCTCAATTGGCCTTACCGAGGATGGCCTGCAAGATTCATCATCTACCGACTTACCCAATTGATCTTTCTCCTTTTTTCTTTTGAGAAAAGCCATCACCACAAATCTTTAAAAGGTAAATTAGCGTCTTCGAGGATATCTAGTTGTCCCCTAGGCACTCCTTAACCTTGGCTCTCTTACACAATTCGATGATCAAGGATGAAAATATGAGTATAGGGTTGTCTCTGTTCTTGTAATGCCTGATGTCAAGAAGCACCAATCGACCAACAATCAAAGAAATATTGTCCAAGAGGTAAAATACCATATGATCTCACATAACAGGAATATAAGTCATGTTGGTACATAAAGAAACACGGCTACATTTGATAGTCTACAAGATTCGAGCCTCGGCAATTAACTCATTCCAAGCTATCCCCAATCTTATGGAAGCCTATGTGTCTTCATTTCCTAGGCACAGTTTCTTAGCTAACCATCTTCCTAGGGCACAATTCTTTTCCTCAAACCCTATTATATTAGCATTTTTTAACCTATAAACTTCATTAATCTGTTTGGCCCCAAAACTTTCTTGCCCTAAATCCTCATAACTGGGTCGGAGATAGATACTACACTGAGATTTGCATAGAATTTACTAACCCAATGCTTATTGGCTCGGTATGGGTCCAGGGAAAAACACCTCCACCCAGTGGCCACCTATCTCTTATGAAAGGCTGGGAGCTTCTCGGGTACGTTTTCTAAAGATATGCCCTTCTCGAGGAGAAACTTCCTCCTGGCGAGGTCCTCATAATAAACTGTCTAACATTCTGGGGCCATGAATTGAATCTGATCATAATCTGTCATCCTTAGCCTTAAAACCTTGAAAATAACACAAAGCATTAACAATCAATGTCATTATGTCACTCAGGGATCACAATTGTTGTTGGCTCATTGCGATCGCAGTTATTAAGGCTCAATTCTGGGAAGACTTAATCTCGGGTTCATGATCGCGATCTAGTGACTGTGATCGCAATACCTGAGACCAAGTTCACATCCTCTGTTTTTATCCAGTTAACCCCCACTCAACCTATTGCCTTCTAATTTCTCAAATGCACATTTAGAGTGCCACAATTGTACAGATTAATCAAAAGAAAACAAAAACTATTCTAACAATTAAAATGCAAAGGATACAGGCCTAATGCATGGAAATAATGGGTTGCCTCCCATCCAGTGCCAAATTTAACGCCGCGGCACGATGTTCAACTATCACCAAGTTGGATCCTTTGGGTGTGGTGACCCAAGATCTATTTCCTCATCCACAATGTCAATCACAGACACCACTTGTAATTTTATTAATTGCTTTTTAGTTTTGTACACACGAAAATAGAATTCATCATCATGTACCCGAAACTTTATCTCTCCATACTCTATGTCAACTAAAGCTCTCTCGATCAGCCAAAATGGTCTCTCGAGTATTATTGGTATCTCATGATCGATATCACAATTGAGGACTAAAAAATCCATCAAAAGGATGAATTGGTCAACCTTAACCAACACATCAAACAATATGCCTACTGGTTTTTTAATTCATTAAGAGTCTCATGGTGGGGGTGTAGGAGCTACCAACCCTAATATTTGATACACAACATATGACATTAAGTTGATACTAGCAGCAAGGTCACACAATGCCTATTCAAATTTGTGTGTCCCAATGGTGCAAGGGATTATAAATGCACTCAGGTCTTTCTTTTTCTCCGTCATGGCATTAGACATGATAGAACTACAACTATGCATCACTTCAATAGTCTCACAAACCATACGTCACTTTTTACACATTAATTTCTTTATGGACTTAGCATATCCGGGGATCTCTTGAAGAGCTTATAATAATGGGATATTGATTGAGAGATTGCTAAGTTTTGCAAGGAACTTTGCTTTGTCGTCTTTCTTATTTATCCTTTGAGGAAAGGGTGGAAGAATTTTTATTTGGGGCAATGAAACACTTTGAGGTTCGTCTACCGTTTTCTTATCATCATCAATCACTTTATGAGTCTCCTCCCTATCACCCTTCTCTTAACTATCATTGGTTCTTCATTACCCACTTCATGAGACTTTGTGGTACCATCATTTACTTTTCAAATCGCTTTCTCTTTGCACTTTATTGTTTACTCAAGAGACTTTTCATCAACCTCAACCATATTTTCACCAAGGTTTCTACCACTCCTTGTGATGGTTGCCATAACATGGGCATTGTTCTTTGGATTGGCCACTGTGTCACTAGGTAGACCTGTTTTTTTTCTAGCATTGAGTTGGGTTGAAATTTGATCGACTTGCATTTCTAATTGCATGATGAAGGGACAATGCAATGTCACCATTTGGTTTAATAGAGAAAAGTCACTCTTCATCTCCTTTACCATTTTGTCGGTACCTTCAACACACATTTAGTAGCCGTTTGACCATGAAAACTAAAATTTTCTGTAGTTAGAGTTGAAGTTGGAGTTGAAATTGGAATTGAAGTTGTGTTTGACAATTTCTTTTTTGAATTTTTTTTTTGACTTTTGAAAAAAAAAATTTAAATATGATTTTATTCCCTAACTTTTACAAACTATCAAAATCACCCAACTAAAATTTACCTACTAACAAAAAAAGAACACAATTAGCCACTTTTATAAAAATAATTACATATACATGGCCATATGTAGTGAATTTCAATTATGACATATATAATATTTACATTAATAGCCGTTTCTCGTATTTAAATTTTTTAAATATGGATGTTATATTAACAGATCACTGCTTCCTATTTTTTAGGTAACAAATATTATCTTTCAAATAAATTTATTTTTTAGAAATTTATTTAATTTATTTTCTTTATTTTTTGTTCCTAAAAAATAGGAAATGATGAGTTGCTATTAAATTTTAGGGTGCCGCTAATTTATTTTTTTAATTTTCTTATACATGAAAGATTTTACTGTGTGTGAATAAATTATTTCTATGTAAAACATACTTTGCATAGTTAAGGTATATTATATCATATACCATAAATATATAAATATGCTTAGTATGTTTCTTTATACTTTGTATATTTACATATGTGTGTAGATGGTATATACATGGTATAAACTTCATATATAACATACTTTGTATATTTATGTTATAAATATACTTATTATGTTTCTTAATACTTTGTATATTTATAGATGTGTGTATATGGTATATACATGATATAAACTTTATATATAACATACTTTGTATATTTCTGTTATAAATATAATACTTTAAATATTTATGGATATAAATATAAATTAGCAATAAAATAATGTCTTAAATAAGGAAGAAAATTAAATAAGGGAGAAAAATAATGATGAGAGAGAAAAGGAGATATATATTAATTAGGATAGCATTAAGTTTGAAATTATAATTATCTTATTCTTTAAAACTGCTATATACGTAATATTGAAAAAGTAATGTTATAAGAAGAGTTTTATATAGAAATTTAAAAGATTGGGGTTATATGTAACAATAATAAAAGTTGGAATTGGAGTTGGAAAATTGTGAAAACAACAAAAACCTGTTTTCCCTATTTAGAAAAATTTTTCAGAATTATTTTCTGAATTTTCATGGCCAAACACCATAATTTTCAACTCTGAAATTTTTTTTCGAAAAAAAGGGAAAAATTTTCATGGCCAAACGGGCCCTAAGATTCGGGAAAGGACATCCTCAATTTTAAATTTTTTCGAGTCCACCGAGCTTGATTCCTTGTCCTTAACACGATCATAAGGGGGCACATATTTATCATATCCTCTCTCCTTGTCCCTCCAATCACGGTCTTTATCCCTTTCTCTATTGCATCAATTACGGTCCCAATCTCGATCATTCCAACCTTAATTCCCATTTTGCCTTTGGTAGGCGGGGCAAAACCCCCCGGATGGTTCACCTAAAACCTTATCTCTTCACCGAGTGCTTTATCTTCATCCTTATCATAAATTTTTGAACCTTGAGAAGCAATGGCATTAACCACTTTAGAAGATGCTCCCATCATATGTTTGGTCAGGAAATCTAATTGGGTCATTAGTTTGGCCATATTTTTATTTCTTTCCTCGTCCTTCTTTCTTTGCTCTTTATTTACATAGGATACGGTTCGGGACCCTATGGCTACTTTGGAGTCCCAGGGTGTGCCACCATCTATTTTTCTTAGTGACTTGCTCAAGTATATT
>NW_025851039.1:0-9058 GCF_002878395.1 Capsicum annuum
TTCCCTTATCATTAAGTGTTTGAATCAAATTCAACTTGTTATATTCCCCACATGATCAGTAGCTTGAGTATATCAGAATTAGGCTTGCTTATTCGTTCTTATCTTTAAGAAATCTTGTCTGCATCTATCAGTGAAACTGGAAAGCTGCTTTTCTATCCGTGGACCAACTCAAGTAACATGTTTCATTCATGTGTCAGTTAGTCAATCATCAAAACTACATAGTACCCAACAAATTCTCCCTTTTTGATGATGACAAACCTCTTGTCTTGTGCATTCAACCATCTTTACCTGTAGGCACTAAAGTATAAAACACTAGAATAAAATAAGTTAGTCAATGGGTTATAAACATTGCACAGCCCTATTATCTTACCCCTTTTGACATCATCGAAAAACCATTTAAATGCAATAATATACTAGCCAAAGTGATTTGTTATGCTATCCATGGCCACTGGGGCTATCACTAAAATAATCAGACAAAGACTCTAGCCAACATAGTAATGTATTAAAGAGAGCAAAAATGAGTCAATTTAGCAAAGATAACCATTCCATTTAACTGACAGAGCATGTTCCACATTAACCTAAGCTAGTACTGAACAAAGTAAAACAACTGAGCATTAATAAAAAAAATATGGTATAAAAGTGGGACATGGCTAAGGATACAAATAGTGAAGAGAACGGAGGAACAAGTGATATCAACTGTGTGAAATGACTTCAACATTTTCATCCCTCACTTAATCAAGGTCAAGCTTCAAAGTCATAATCCAAGCCTGAAGGACCACTTATTCCACTTCATGGCTGTCTTGTGCAGCTTCAAGTTCAGGTATTTTTTTTTTTAGCCAAATCAATTTTTTTAATTTTTTTTTTGTGTTAGCCCTCCTTATTGAAACTAGTAGAGCAACATGATTCATCTGTGCACGAACATCTATTGTTGTTTTCTAAGTCAACTTGAACTAGGATTAAGAAATCCAAAAAAATAACCAATTAGGAACTAAAAGGGAGATCATATCCCTTTTCATTTCTCAAAAAACTTATGCTGCATGTGATTGATGATCAAGCTTGGCAAATTCATGGTACACAACTGATATTTTGGTTGAGAGAAAAGAAGGAATTTCTGGTGTAGGATTAACATATTTGTGC
The DNA here is from genome assembly GCF_002878395.1 of Capsicum annuum. Taxonomy (NCBI): domain Eukaryota; kingdom Viridiplantae; phylum Streptophyta; class Magnoliopsida; order Solanales; family Solanaceae; genus Capsicum; species Capsicum annuum. The sequence continues at coordinate 1,138 of NW_025851039.1, forward strand.
ACAACAATTTGGAGAGAATTAAAGAAAGTTTGGTCAATCAATTCATTAGCTTTATTAAACAATGAGAGGATGAAGTGTGTGGAATTAAACAGGTGTGCTCAACTGTTTTAACTTAAACAGCCTATGCTTATGTCAGTGTAGAACATACCTGATAAGAAGAACTTTGTGATCACAATTGCTTGCCTGTACCTATTTTTCTGCACAATCTAATACAAAATTAGGTTAGAAAAGTCAAAAATCTAAAATTGGGACACACAACTAAATATGAAAGACTGAATAGAATAACTTTTTAGCTAATAAGATTAAGAAGAAAAATGATTATTCTAGTCAATCATTGAGGGGGGTTCATGCAATTTTATCATCCCCAAGTCTAACCTATTTCTTTCAAAATGCTCTCTACTTAGTGCCTTTGGTGCTTCTCCAGTCAATTAAGTAACCCACATAGTCAACATTTTTATAGCCCTCAAGAGTGAAATTACTTTCATTTGAATACCATAGTCTCAAGCCATTGATTCCCATGAGATATCTCAAGATTCTTGTGACAACACCAATTCTTATGAATTACCAACAAAATTATCATCAGCTTATGTTGGTGTTATTGTTACATCAATTTCTTGATTTGTTTTTTTCCCTGTCAATATTCCCTCAGTCTGTACAACAGTTGAACCAGGTGGTACAACATATTCCTGTGCATTCTCATCAGTTTCACAGTCATTGTCACGCCTCAAATCCTATTGGGGCAGACTGGCACCCGTAACCGAGGAGGCCAGGGAGAACCATCTCATAACCTTATACTTTCCATGCATACCTCTATTACAACCCAAAATTCAGACAACATCATGTCGCATATAAAAGAAAATAATCACCCTGTCACGCCCCAAAATTCCATCGGGCCGAACTGGCACCCGAAGCCGAGAAGGCCCGAGAGAACCCGTTCAAATACCTGTACTTTCACTTACATGTCACCAAAAATTTGGACAGCACTTCGTTGCATATAGAAGGGTCTAATTACCTGTATCAGCACAACACGCACAAATATAAATATATATAATACTTGGCCGCCGGGGCCACCACATATACAAATATAACATCACTATATAAACTTCCATGACTTTACCCTTCCTTATGTCTACAAAGCCTCTAGGATATACATGACATAACTAGGGTCGGGACAAACCCCCGCCCACACATGACTCCTGTACAATAACAAAACATAAGGGACCGACTCGGAAAGCTCTGAAGCAAACTGGAGCTCACCAACAATAGCTGTATGACCTGGCTCCTATTTATGCTGTGAATGAGCTGAAGCACCTGTGCCTGCAGCATGAAATGCAGGTCCCCCGTGAGGGACGTCAGCACGAAATATGTACTGAGTATGTAAAGCTGTAAATAATCATATGTGGTATGGGGGATCAAGAAAATCAGACGCAAGTGAATAAATCATAATAGAAGTGAACCACACTTCATAAACACTTTTTGGATCATGTACATTATCTTATCATTAACCTGAATTGGGTTCTTGAATTCAAACACATTTGTGGAACGGTATACATTCGTTCATTTCATTCTTTACAATTATCATTCGCCATTACCTCCTCCTCCCGAACCTCCAACCACCTAACAATAATCAATACTGTACCGTACTGTGACCATTAGGCTGCCCCCAGTACATATCAACTGTAATCATATCAAATATCGGGATCGGCCCATGCTAGGCTTAAGCCCCTGAGCTACCACTCACACGTATACCAAGTAACACACATAAGAGATCTTTCCAATAACTTAGTTCAAAAGCTTTTGAGATTATTACATTAATGTTCATGCCAATATAGTACCTTTGGAATAATGATACATCAATAGGAACCAAGTAATAGACTTTCTATACAATAACGATGTAATAAAGACTCATTGGTACATCAACAATGTGTTTCGGAATCATCAATATCACAACAATGAAATAGGAGCCTTTCGGTATATCAATGAAACATTTTGACACTTTATAGAATGGAAACAACTTCGTTGGTAATGTAGAACAATACATGTTTTTGGACAACCTCGGAATCTTACTTGATGGAACATTGGTGTTTTCATGCCAAAGAACATCGTTAGAGTATGCTTTACATACCTCGTTGTAGATTCGGATACCAATTCAACACAACTTTCCGCCTTTACAAATCACTTATCTACAATGAAATGTTTGGCATCTAGTATTAGCAACCCAACACCACAATTCTCTTCCATAATTCCATACAACTAATATTTGCAAAGCATTCCAAAAACCAACTTGAACAATCGGTTTATGTGTGTGTATATATATATATATATAATCATCATTTCAATACCACATCATCACACCAAATCCCTTCACAATTCAACATAATCCAACTATGCACAAGAATAATCCAACATCATTTCCAATCATCTTTCAACAACAATCAAATAACATACTTCTTATGCTCACATGCATATATATATACATATCCATATAAATAACACCAACATAATTTACATCCTTACCATAAAATGACCCTTTTGATTTCGAAGTCCTGTTGGCACAAATAAGGGGTGCTTCTCGAAGCCCTCGATACGGTGAACACAACTACGGAATCAATTTGGATTTTCTATGGTTGAATCACAAGATAATTAGAGTTGAACTTAGGCTAGGGTTTCTTATTCTTCAATAATTTGGATGATAAATGATGGATATGAGGCTAAGTATATGTATATAATGACCAATTTTCGTCCATGAGGTGATGGAAAATGACCATATTGCCCTTAAAATTTAAGTAAATCCGAATCTGTCCATGGTGGACTGTTTTGATAGGCTAAAGTAAATCGACCATAACTCTTTGCTCCGATATTGGATTTGGGTGAAATTGGTATCGTTGGAAAGATAATTCAAAGGAATTTCATTTAATATAAAGTAGGCCACCCAGTTCGTCCTGTACAAGGAGTTATGATCGTTTGAAGTTGACCCTAAAAATCTGTTTTGAGAGGCTAAAGTAAAACGAGTATAACTCATTACTCAGATGTCGGATTTGGATGAAACCAATTGCATTGGAAATAAGACTCAAAGATCTTTCTTTTCATGGGTGGCAGCTCTCCCAGTTCATTATATTAAGGGAGTTATGATCGTTCAAAGTTGACCCAAAAAAATGGCTGGCCTCAGTAGTTTGTGTGCAGGAACTTTTCCTGCACATTTACTATTCCCAATATCCCGGACACCGTTTTATAGTTTTGAACGTGCTCGATTATATCCGAAACCTATCCATTTTTGGAAATCTTTATATCGTTGGAAAGCTTATTCAATAACCTTCGTATGGAACCATCGACGGGCAAATTCCGGTATAAATAAAATAAAATTAAATTAATTCCATGTAAATAAGACCAATACACGTACTTGAATACGCCAATATATGTACTTGAATACGGGGTGTTACACACCCGTATAAGCTCAAGCATATATATATATATATGTATATACAATACTTGGCCATTGGAGCCATCACGTCTATTAACAAAACACCACCTTGACTGTACATTAGGTCTACAAAGCCTCTAGATAATACACAGAGTTTAACTAAGGTCAACTAAGGTCGGGACATACCCCGCCATATAACTAACTTCTATACAATACTAAAAGTGATTGGATATGACACGGAAAGCCCCGAAGCAAACTGAAGCTCACCAAAAGCAGCTGGATATCCTGACTCCTGCTTGTGCGGTGTATGAGCTGAGGTACCTGTGCCTGCAGCATGAAATGCAGGTCCCCCATGGGGGATGTCAGTACAAAATATGTACTGAGTATGTAAAGCTGTAGATAATCACATATGATATAGGAGCTCAATAGAAATAAGTAACAAGTGAATAAATCGTAATAGGAGTGGGCCACACTTATTAGAACTTGTGTAACCTGTACATTATATTTATTCAATCACTTTACCTTCGTTCTTATCATCTTTGTAATCATTACTGTACTGTATTGTGACCATTAGGCTGCCTCCAGTACATATCAACTGGGATCGACCCATGATAGGCTTATGCCTCTGGGATACCACCCATAAACATATAAATAGAGATCGACCCATGATAGGCTTATGCCCCTGGGATACCATCCGATAAGAGAAAGCTTCCATCACTTAGTTCAATTAATCTTTGAGATTGTTATTTCAGTCTCCACCACATTTTTGATACTTTGAAACAATGATACATCAATAAGAGACATATAAATAGACTATTAATGCAATAACAATGAAGTAAGAACTCATTGGCACATCAATGAAGTGTTTTGGAGTCATCAATGCCATAACAGTGAAGTAGGAACTTATTGGTATATCAATGAAATGTTTTTGAGTCATTAATAGCACATGGATCTTGTTTGAGTAACCGGATACCTTCTGACATTCATTAGTGCAATAAACATGTAAGATTTGGAAGACAAGTAAGTATTGGAATGTCTTGACATCTTGTAGGGTGTAAACAAGTCCATTGGTAACGTAGGACATCATACAAAACCATTATGGATCACATGTTATTGAATAACTTTGGAAACTTTCTTAATAGAACAATTGTTCACTTTCATGCCAAAGATATGGTATAGAGTATGCTTTACATGTCTGACTGTCAACCTTCAATACTAGTCCCAAATGGACTTCCCGTTTTTTCGGATTACTTATCTACAATGAACATATATAGCAATCTAGTATCAGCAACCAAACGTCACAATTCAATTATTTGAATTCACTAAACTAGTGGTTAAGTAGTAAGCCTTAATTACACCATAAAGGGTGTCACTTTAACCCTCTTATACTCCAATTACATTCACATGCCATGCATATTCATACAACATCCTCCAATATCAAGTTTGGATTCATTTATCCTTCCAACCAATCCATTAAACCAAATTGAGCCATAGACATAAATAATCATCAATTCAATAGTATATCACCATATCCACCTTCCATAACTCAATTACCATATCCACCTTCTATAGCTCAATTACCATATTCACCTTCCAATACATATAATCCTCTATCACACGTATACATATGGAAAAGAATAAAGGCATACAATATTCATACCTTAGAATTCACCTCTTGATTATGCAATCCTGTTTGCACAAATAATAGGTGCCGTTCGAAGCTCTCGAGATGACAAACGCAGTTATCGGATTACTTTGGAATTTCTACGGTTGAATCAAAAGTAATTTAAAGGTCAAATTTGGCTAGGGTTTGTTCTTTCTCAATGATTGATGATGAAAATGAGTTTTTGAACTCATATACATGTATATATACACATATTCCCATCCATAATATAATAAGAAATGACCAAAATGCCTTTAAAATTTAAATAATATCAAATCTGTCCTTTGGTGGACTATTTTGATAAGCTAAAGTAGATCGACCATAAATCTTTTCTCCGATATCGGATTTGGGTGAAATTGGTATTGTTGGAAGGATAATTCAAAGAGCTTTCATTTCATATAAAGTAGGCTACTCAGTTCGTCCTGTACAAGGAGTTATGGTTGTTTGAAGTTGACCCTAAAAATCTATTTTGATAGGCTGAAGTAAAACGAGTATAACTCCTTACTCAGACGTTGGATTTGGATGAAACCAATTGCATTGGAAAGAAGACTCAAAGATCTTTCTTTTCATAGGTCGCATCTCTCCAGTTCATTATATTAAGGGAGTTATGATCGTTCGAAGTTGACCATAAAATTCGGCTGGCCTCAGTAGTTTGTGTGCAGGAAATTTTCCTGCACATTTACTATTCCCAAATATCCCGGCCACTGTTTTATAGTTTTGAACGTGCTCGATTATATCCGAAACCTATTCGTTTTTAAAAATCTTTATATCGTTGGAAAGCTTATTCAATAACCTTCGCATGGAACCATTGACGGGCAAATTTCGGTATAAATAAAATATAAAAATTAATTCCATATAAATAAGACCAATACACGTACTTGAATACGCCAATACACGTTCTTGAATACGGGGTGTTACAGTTATCTTTTTTTTTAATTTTCTTTTAAATATCCCTTGCTTCCTCCTTACATGAGCACTACAAATCTGGCCATATTTCAAATGATCCATTCCCCCTTTAAATGTGGTGAGTGAAAGAAACTTTATTTTCTTCTAGTCTTATGCCTCAATCAAGCTTTATTTATGCACAAATTTTGCTTGCCTCCTTTCACTCTCACCTGCAAAACAAATTAGGGGTTAAATTTAGGCATCCAGACAAGCTTGGGTCCTTTCTTATGAGTAAATGGATGAATCAGATTTTTTCTAGCCCATGCAGGCAACCAGTTACGTGATCTGTTTCTCTGACCAGGTTTAGTTATCTTTTTCTTGGTCTGAGATAGTTTATTTGCCAGATTTAGATTGCTGGATCTGCTTTTGGCAGCAACAGGACATTCATTGGTTAGGTGTCCTAGTTTTCCACAAATATAACATAAATCTTTGTAGGAAATAGTTTTGTTGTGAAAACCTATGCCAACCCTCTCATTTTGAGTCCTACTACTTAGATGATTAACAATTCTAGATGACTTAGTCCATCGGTTAGCTCTTTCAAGATCAAGTTTCATCTTAGAGTTTTCTTGAGTTAGCTTTCTAACCTTTTCTCTTTGACAAAACAATTCATCTTTTCTTTGTTTAAGTTCAGACTCAATTCTTTGATGATTTTCACTCATGACTCCTTTTTCTTTTTTCAGTAATTGACAACTTTAAGATTTCTGATTTTAGATCTAGGTTTGATGAACCAAGTTGACTAACCTGTTCCTTTGGAGTGTAGTTTTCTGTATCAATGATATTTTTGCAAGTCTCAAGATCAATGTAATCAAACTTTAGACTTGAAAAAACATTGAATAACTGATCCCTTTCAGATGTGAGCTCGTGAAAATCATCAATCAATGTGTTCATCAAGGGAATTAGTCTTTTCTTAGAACAAAGATGCAATTTATCTTTAAGATTAAGTATACTTACCTCAGATTTTGCTTTCTTTTCTTCCATGTCTGAGTCACCTATAGACATAAGTGCACTTTTATCAACTCCATCATCATCAGATTCTTCTGAGCTTGGTCCCCATGCAGCCATCGTAGCAAATGATTCCTTTCTTTTGAAGTAAGATTTCTCTTTTTCAGCTCTTACATTTTTTTGCTCAATTTCCCACAATGGACAATCCCTGATCATGTGATCTGTATCTTCATACTTGAAACAAATAGTTTGAGACTTATAGTTGGAACAACACCTTCTACTCATTCCTCTCTTGTTCTGCCGCTTTCTTTCCTTAAAATACCTTTTGAAATTCTTGGTAAGCTTTCTATTATCCGGATCTGATTCTACACTGTCAGACTCTTTCAGTGCTATTGACTTATCCTTAATTCCTTTATTTTGCTCTAAGGTATCCATGTTCTTCTTGAAGTTCTCTATATTCTTCTCATATCTATCCACAAGAGTATCCCAAATTTGTTTTGCGGAGGTACAACCTGAGATCCTATTGTATTCATCTATTCCAAGTCCACAAGTAAGAATATACTTGGCTTTAACATTCTTTCCAAGCATCTTAAAGTCAGCCTCACCATACTCGTTCTTGTCCTTTAATACTTCCTTCTTTTCAACATCCTTCTTCATGGGGTATTAAGGTCCATCGATAATTATATTCCATAGTTCGTAGTCCACAGCTTGAAGGAAATCTTTCATCCTTTCTTTCCATCCTAAGTAGTATTGTCCCTTGAACAACGGAGGCCTATTGATGTCTTTTCCTTCGTAATATCCAGTAGGTGGTGTAGAATTCATCTTGGATCTTATCTTAAGGTGTTAGCCTTCACAAGATAACCTGCTCTGATATCACTTGTTAAGAATTTGTGCCCTACTGATTTTCTTATTTTCGCCTAACTTTTGCTTATCGATGGAACGTGTTGCCT
>NW_025851039.1:12058-15380 GCF_002878395.1 Capsicum annuum
GGAATATAACAAGTTGAATTTGATTCAAACACTTAATGATAAGGGAAAGCAATTTGAGTTGAAAAAGGAGTCCTATGTGAAAAAGGAGTTTCACTTCTAAGCATATCCTTAAGATTTCAATGTGTGGAAGGAGAAAGATTCTGAAAATTTAAGAATTCAAAAGAGTTGGAGTTTTACTACAACACTAAGGAGGCAACAGTTGGAATTGAAGAAAGAGTCTCACTTGAAGTAGAATTCTATGCAATGAGAGTTCTAATTAAAGTAGGAGTTTGAAATAAAGAATGACTCTTTGGAGAGTTGTGCTTAAATAGAATATGCAGCAGCCAAAATAATTCACGCACTTAAAAAAGCAGAAAAGTTCAATCGACAGATTGACTTCACGAAGTGCTACTCAATCACTGAAGAAATACGTTGAAGAACCTGGTCCTCAGTACAGAATCCAGCTAAGAGTTTTAGCGTTGATTTTTAGAGTTGTTCATTGTGTTTGAGCTATTCATGTAATATTAGTTTCAATGTGTTATAAACTGAATTAGGAGCTAGTCTTCGAGTTGGGAAAAACTCAGAGACTTTGAGAGCACATACCTTGGGAGGTGTGTGTAGTTAGGAATTAGAGTTTATAATTCCTAGTTATTGAGTTATAGGGATTAGAGTTTATAATTCCTAGTTGTTGAGTTATAGGAATTAGAGTTTATAATTCCTATTTGTTGGTTACAAGAGTTTTGTAATCAGTCGTTGTTGAGGGTCAGAGGTTTTTAGTGAAGTTGGGGTTAAATCCTGTAGAGGTGCAGGTCGTGTTTTTTTACACCTTTTGAGCCGGGTGTTTTCCACGTAAAAATTATTGTGTTCTTTACTTTCTGTTTACTGCTTCCTTGAAACACGTCAGTGGAACACGTCAGGCAACACGTTTCATCGATAAGCAAAAGTTAGGCGAAAATAAGAAAATCAGTAGGGCACTTATTCTTAACACATCGCATTCAATAAGGAGAGAACAAGGTTTTTTTTGCAAGCATGATCCTGTTTAGCCATGAAAATGGAGTAATCATTTTTAGAAGTTGAAATAGGAGTTTCTCGTGTTTGATCATGAATATATATTGAAGTTGTTTTTGAAATTTTGTAACAGAAAGTGAAGTATTTATTATAGTCAATCATTACTATTTTTAATTTTTTCACTAAAATAAAATAATTTTTTGAAATAAAATAAAGAAATATTCATGGCCAAACGCGTATTATATTTTGAGAAAAATAAAAATAGTTGAGTGATATTAGGCGTTATTTGATTGGAAAAGAATTATGCCGAAATAATTAATTTTTGTATTAGTTATTCTACCAATATATATGAAATAATATAATTTATTCTATTATTATAATATAAATAATGAGATAAATAATTTTAATACTAATTAATATCAAATAAAAAATAAAATAATCAACTATTTTATTTCGAGAGTATATCCCATATACTCCTTGCAGCTCAAAATATGAGTGATTTTTAGGGAATTTACTCCCAAAATAAGTTTTGTTGTGCATCCCAAGACAGGATAAGTTTTTCTTTTGACAATTTTTTTTCTTTTTAAAGAAAATGAGCATATACTTGTACTCTTGACGTACGTACTTGAGACTTCGAATTAAAATTTATCAATTAGGTGGTACTTCAGGTTTTAAAAATGAGATAAAAAGAATAATTTTTTTAAAAATATTTTTACTTCAACAAGCAAAAAGATTATCAAAATAATTATAAAATTTGTCTCAATAATTATTAAAATTAATTTAATAATTTTATAAAGTTATTCAATAATTGTGTAAAGTTATTGTACAACTTTAATAATTATTGAAATAATTAATACAGTTATCGAATAACTGTGTCAATTATTTAAACGACTATCTTTTTTAACTTAATAATATTATGGACCCAATTATCACCTCTATTTAGTGGGTGTTTGGGTAAACTTTTAATTAGGTCAAAATAACTTATAACTTATTTTTTTGCTTAAAAAAGTGTTTGACAGTTTTTATAAGTACTTAAGAAAAGTCAATTTTGACTCTTTTAAAGCAAAAAATAAGAAGTAACCATTCTTAACTTTTTTTGGAGAGCTTATATAAGCTATTAAAGTGACCAGTTAAATTACATTTGTATTCCTTATAATTATTCCTTATTCCAAGTTTACCCTTGTAGCCTTAATTCTCCCTCACTACTACACAACACACTTCTATAGTTCTATATCTCTAAAAAATAACCACGCCTCTGCTTCTCAAATACTATCCTCAAAGATTAAAAGCAACAAGTTCAGTATAATAAGAAAATAAAGTGCCGTCACAAATTACACCTTAATGATACTAAATCTGAATATAATCATGAAAAAATAAATAATCTTTTAATATATAACTATCTTTTTCAAACACAAACATTCAACACTTAAACTCTTAAAAAAAATAAATTTTTAGCGCACAAATTAATAGTCATTCATGAAAATATATATATATATATATATATATATATATATTAGTTTTAATTTTAATTATTTTAACAATAAAAATTAATAATAATCAACTCTATATATTATTAATAGCTATAAGGATATTTCAGATATTTTGACAAAAAATAAATATACTTAAAAGCATTATTTATCAAATACATCAATAAAATTTTTTTTCATTTCAACATTTTTATTCAAACATATAATTACTTATTTTTAAAATAAATTAGCACTTTTAAAAACTTTTTAAAAGCCACTTTTCCTTTTTAGCCTATTTAAAAACTTGAGAGGTCTTTCAGCTCATTTTTTCGTACGTACTAGGTAACAACAGTACAACATACAAACAAAATTATAGTGAACTTAGGTTGCTTGGTGATCAACTGATTATTTTAGGGATGGCAGATATAACAAGAATCGGAGTAGTCGGCGCCGGCCAAATGGGTGCCGGAATCGCCCAACTCGCGGCCGTCAACGACGTCGACGTTTGGCTTTATGATACTGTTTCAGAAGCTCTTATTAATGCACAAAAATCAATTTCTAATAATATTCAACGCCTCCTTACCAAAGGACAAATCTCTCAGGTATTCAAATTTGAAAGCATTCGTCCTTTTCTTCTGAATTTTTCTTCATGTTTATAAAATTTGCAACGAAGTAAAATTGGTTGCTTTGAATTTTACCTTTTTAGTAAGGATTTATCTAGAATTACTAGGTTCCTAGCGTTCAGTGGAAAGAGTTACCTGATATCTATCTGTTGCTGGTGGTGCTGGTGGGAGGTATCACGTGGATTTAGTCAGGTACGCGAAAGCTGGCTCGGGCACCATGGTTATTAGAAAAAGTGATTAGACTAG
>NW_025851040.1:0-1709 GCF_002878395.1 Capsicum annuum
TCAAAAATCCAATCCAAATTTCCCAAGAACATCAAGAATCCAACCATAGATTTTATAAATTGGTTCAAGATTCAAGGTACCCAAGTCAAAAGCATCAAGAACCCTAACTCAAGAAGTGAAAAATGAGTCTATAATAAGTTTCTTCATTCAAATCCATAATCAAGGTATGTGGGGTTTGAACAAGAACACTTCTTTCGTTCTTGTTCCCAAAGATTTAATTTCTACTATTGAAATCCATGATTTTGCAAAGTGGGTTTACACCCAAATTACTTTATTAATGGTTTATGATATTTGAGCTATTCAAGATCGATACACATGACTATTTCATCATTTTATTTCTTAAATTGAGAACTTATGCCATGAGTTGAATATTATTATTATGAGTTGATGATTTCTGAATGATTTGAGATAAGAGTCATGATTTAAGCTTTTCTATGAGAATTTTATTTATATATATATATATATATATATATATATATATTGATATTTGAGCTTGAGAGTCAAGAATGAGTTCTATGATGTTTTCTTGAAGTTTTTGATACATGATTATTTTACAACTTCTAAATTATGACTTGATATTTAATATTGTGAATTTCATGTTCTACCATGAGTTGGTATTTCAAGTGCTTTCAAGACATGTGTCAAGCTTTAAGCTTCCGTATGACAAATTGGATTATTGAGTATATTGATTCATAAGATTGAGTTGTTATAATGAGTCTTGATATTTCCTCAAAGTTATTGATGTTGCCATGACTAAATGAATTGATACATCTTGATGTTGAGAAAGATTTTTGATTTTGAGTCGAGTTAGGAATCGACAGTTGTATATGTTTTACCGATGAGATATATATTTATATTTTGGTCTTTATAATGGACCCACGAATTGATATTGATTAAGGTGGATTTTCTAATGCGTTCTGAGTTAAGTCTGGGAGGAGTATTTAGCAACGAGCGAGAAATGTGGTATTTCTCCAAAACAACGTGCCACCGTAGGATTGATATTGATGATTGTGGGCCAGAGGCCGAGTATGGGATTGTGATTGAGAAATTGAGGTTGTACTCCTTGGCAAGAGTACGACACCCCCGCTAATGTGGGGTTCTCTCCTTAGGAGGGAAAAATGTTGGACTCCATACGGCTCACATGGTATAGTTATGTCGGTTATAAGAAACTCCCAAGTCCATAAGAGTTCAAGTTTCATAAGTTACCAAGTCACTCTAAGTCATGATTTAAAGAGTTTAAGTATAATGATTTATGAAATTTATAAGGCTTGTATTACTATTGATGATTTACAAGGAATATATTTCAGTTAATTCAAGCGAAGAAAGTTGTTATCGTCAAAATGCATGATTTTCATAATAATTTATGATATTATTTATAATGTTGCATTGCACCCCCACATACTCAGTACATTCCTTAAAGTACTGACCCCCATATGCTACAGTGCCTTATAATATAGGTACAAGTTATAGCGCAGATACCGCATTCAGTCAGTTTGCAGTTTTCAGTCAGCAGGTGATGATTCCTTTTGATTCGAGGGCTTGAATCAGTTATATAGTTTGAGAAGTGTTGTATTTTTCTTACTTTAGTCATATTGAGATTGGGAAGTTGGGAGTCATGACCCATCTATCTGAAGTCAGTACTAGTAGAGGCTTCATAAACAATCAGTAGAAGTTGATGTATTCAGTTTTAGTTTCATTTGGTAAAAGTA
>NW_025851041.1:0-2126 GCF_002878395.1 Capsicum annuum
ATTTTTAAAGTGAAATGTATGTTTAAATATAACTTTAACTTCTAAAACATTATTGTTTAGATGTAACTTTAAATACTCAAATATTGCTTTATTAATCATGTTCAAATGCTTATGAAGTTTTTGAACAAAATTTACAGTGAATTTTCTATGTGAAATTGTTGGACAGAGGTATTACAAATGAACTGCTCCTCAGTGGAGGAGTTGCCTTGGTCCACTTCGATGAACTTGCTTCATTTTATACGTTGTTACCTATTGTAGGACCTCTGTTCCCTAAGCAAATGCCGTAGGCATTTGACTATAGATTTAAAATATTTCTCACTTTATTAGAATTTTTTGAATTTGAAGTTTAAGATAGAGTTGTGAAGAATCTAATCAAACACTTAGGGGCCGTTTGGTTTGCAAATAATTTCGGAATAAAATAATAATCTCGGGATAAAACTTTTATCCGTCGTTTGGTTGTAAATATTTGGGATAACTTATCCCGAGATTAATAATTAGTCCCGGGATAAGTTATCCGACCAAATGGTGGGATGACAATCTCGAGATTATATTTTTGGTATAAAATTATACAAAGACAAAAATGCCCTCTTGGGATTGTTATATATAATTAAACATAATTAACATAATTTAACATAATATATTATAATTAAATATATTAGCATAATATATATATATAATTAAACATAATTAACGCATATATATTCATAATATTTTAATTTTGTTTAATATTATATATATATTATGCTAATATATTTAATTATAAATACATATCTTCCATTATATTATATTATATATATTCATATATAATAAATTATGTTTAATTAATGTATAATATATTCATAAATTATGAATATAATATATTACGTAATGTATAACGTAATTACATAATATATAACGTATAATATTATGAATATATATACGTGTTTAATTATATATATATTATGTTAATATATTTAATTATAATATATTATGTTAAACTATGTTAATTATGTTTAATTATATATAACATAATAAATAACTTAATATATTCTCACACACACATAAATTATGTTTAATTAACGTATAATATATGCATAAATAAATAATTTTTGAACAGTTTACCGTTCAAAATGATTATAAAATATATAAATTATGTTTATTTATATATTTTAATTTCTCTAAAAAGTAATAAAAAAATTTAAGAATGAATATTTAAAGCTTAAAAAGAAATATATATATAGTTAAATAAGATGGAGGGTATTTTGGTAATCAATCAATTTATTCCTAGAAATTATACCATGCATATTACTTTGACTACAACAAACCAAACACTCAATAAAAAATAATCCCAACATAACTAATCCCAGTATAACTTATCCCATCACAACTTATCACAGCATAACTAATCCCAGTATAACTTATTTTCAAACCAAACAACCCCCTACTTTGCAAGATCATTAAATTCGTTTTACTAGTCAAAAAATGTAATCACATACAAAGACAAACAACACCATATTATCTCTCATTCTAAAATCGTATTCATTACAGAAAATTATTTCAAACGATGGTGGAGATAACTTTGACCTTTATAGGAATCTTCACGCTAAAGTTCTTCACACAAGAAGAAGAGAGTTGTTTCTTAGAGAGAGAGAGGGGAAGAAAAACAAAACGACCATATCTTTTTTTTTATGTCTTCTATTTTTATCTTTTCTTAAGAAACACAATTTTTCAGATAATTTCCCGACAGACATAGCTCTTCTCTTTTATTAATTACTAATTTAAATATATAAATAATTATATATTATTTAATATGAATTTGAATCGATCCACATAGATAATTCAGTCCAATTTCCTTCTAGTTGTGTTTGATTATAATCATTGTAAAGTATATATAATAGGAATAACGTTCCTCTTTGAATATATTATTTATAAAAAAAACATGAAATATGGTTTGTATTCGACAATTTCCATTAAAAAACGCTAATAAAACCATCCAATTTGGCTAATTTGCTTTTAAATAGACAGTTAAATCTACTAGAATAAGGGGTAATACCACATAGATAATTACATAATATTATAGATTGTACATAATATTACAGATTGAATTCTATGTAAGAGCTACTACACTCTATTAAAGTCAACTTTAA
>NW_025851042.1:0-64 GCF_002878395.1 Capsicum annuum
ACTTGATCATAAGAGTAGAGTCCATAATTTATAATATCATAAGTAGGGATCTCATACTAAGCAT
>NW_025851042.1:164-6903 GCF_002878395.1 Capsicum annuum
GGTTATCATACATCTTGTTCATAAGTAGGATTTGCAAGTAAACATAGCATAATCTCATAGGAATAGTTCATGAGTATTCCAACAACATTTACAAGGCACATTATCAACATAGAAGTCATTGGAATGTAAGGGCATATCATGAATCCTTCACTTAGTCACAATTTAGCTATATTTCATGATTTCTAGTTTCTTAGGCATATTATCAAACACCTTATATGCACATCTTAAGCATAGGTGAAATCATCAAATTATACGTCATGAACAACCCAATTTACATGTTTCCAACTTATATGATATCATGAAATTCAAAAAAACATATAAAGATTTCATCTTGGTAATCACCCAATATCAACAACATGATAATCAACACCCAACAATATAGAAATCATACTTTCTAATGAATAAAAGGGGTTTTGAACTTTATGGATAAAAGGGATCCATAAATCAACTCACGGATACCTTAGAAGGAAGATTCTTGATGATTGATGGAGGAATTTCCTTGAAATCAGATCTTCAAGCTTAGTTATGCAACCCTAGTTGTTTTTCTATTTTAGTGCTCTTGGATGATAAGCTTTGAGATGATAATAGGGTTGTAATATGTTTAGAAGCTATATATTTCATAGGGTTAAGTTTAGGGACGTGTAAGGAGTGTCAAAAGACTTAATTCCCCTTAAAATAACACAAAACGGAGTGTTTTTGGCACCAGGAACTGACTTAGGCGGCGTCTAAGTGATTTCCTAAGATAGGTTGGGCAGCACCTAACCAATCGCCTATGCTTGGGTTGGGCGGCGTCTAACCAATCACCTATCCTTACTGTCTCTCACAAAAATGGGCATTACTTTTCGTTCGGGTATTGGATTAATGCAAAATTGGTATCATTGGAAAGCTAATTCAATTCTCTACAATTTTGTCGGTCTAAATCAGCCAAAATACCACATTAACATTGAGTTATACTTATTCAAAGATGAGCCTTGCAAAATTGAACACTAAAACTTGATGGATTCAAAAACTCTTAGCTTGTATTACCTTAAGTAACCCATATGAACATGCTTAATGCATCATAAGCTATCCTATCATTAGGATATTCATTGTAAGTCATGTACTCAATTATGAATCATAGGATAGGAGATTTCATACGTAGGATCACTTATTCACTTCCTAGCTTAGAAACATGCCGGGTATTACAATATCTTCCCCTTGGGAACATTCGTCCTCGAATAAGAATTTACTGAGAAGGGATATAAGACAATAGAACCTGAACTAAACATGAAGAACTGAAACTTGATCTCATGAATGACATGATAAACATACTGAACTCGTGCATATCTGATGCACGGACAACTGACACATGAATGAATGACTGAGTATGAAATGGTTAATAGGTACTAAGTTTATACTGGAAACATGAATGTAAACTGAATAAGATTAAGGAGAATTGTTACCTTGAACTTGATCTGAATTGGCCGGGAAGAGGTGAGGATACTTGGTATGCATATCTACTTCTACTTCTATTTCCCAAGTAGCTCCCTCATGAGACTGATTTCGCTAAAGAACCTTGACTAGAGGGACTTCTTTGTTCCTCAATCCACGAGTCTGACAATCTAAGATTTCGACTGGAATCTCTTCATAGGAGAGGTTGTTCTGAATGTCGATGCTCTGAATAGGGACAACAACTGTTGGGTCACCTATGCACTTCTTTAGCAAAGATACATGGAAGACTGGATGGACTGAGGCTAGATCTGAAGGCAACTCAAGCTCATAAGCTACCTTGCCGAAGCGACAAAGAATTCTGAAGGGACCAACATACCGGGGATTGAGTTTCCCTTTCTTGATGAATCTCTTCACTCCCTTCATGGGAAAGATCTTAAGATAGACATAGTCATTGACCTCGAACTCGAGATCCTTTCTACGAACATCTGCATAGGACTTCTGTCAGCTCAGAGCATCTTGGAGTCTCTCTCTAATCAACTGAACTTTCTCTAAGGCATCGAATACTAAGTCAGGACCTATGATTGAGGCCTCACTAACTTTGAAGCAACCAATCGGAGATCTATATCTCCTACCATAGAGAGCTTCAAATGGAGCCATCGAAATACTAGAATGATAGCTACTGTTGTATGCAAACTCAATCAAAGGCAAGTGGTCATCCCAACTTCCCTTGAAGTCAATTGTACACGCCCTTAGCATATCTTCAAGTATGAATGGTCCTCTCTACTTGACCATCTATCTGAGGATGAAATGTTGTGCTGATATGAACTTGGGTACCAAGACCCTTTTGGAATGCTTTCCAAAAGTGAGAAGTGAACTGGGTACCTCTGTCTGAGATAATAGATAGTGGAACACCATGTAACCTGACTAACTCCCTGATATAGAGTTTGTCATAATCCTCGGTGGAATAAGAAGTACGAATAGGAAGGAAATGGGCTGACTTGGTCATTTTATCTATAATGACCCAGACTAAATCATGCTGATGACGAGTTCTAGGAAAACCTGCCACGAAGTCCATGTTAACTTCTTCCCATCTCTAAGTAGGAATGGTGAACTCTTGCATGGAACCACTAGGTTTTTGATGCTCTATCTTAACCTGCTGACATGTAGAGCACTTAGCCACAAACTCTGCAATATCTCTCTTCATCCCACTCCACCAATAGATCTCCCACATATAACGGTACATCTTAGTGGCCCCTGGATGAATAGAGTATCGCGCACCATGCGCTTCTGCAAGTATTCGCTGCCTCAATTCATCTACACCTGGAACACATAGACGACCCTAACAACAAAGAAAACCATCTCCCCCTTGAGAGAAAACCTCTACTTTCAGATTCTAAACTGACTCTTTGAGATTGACAAGGCTAGGATCTCTTTTTTGTTTCTCTTTCACCTCGAAAACTAGAGATGACTCTGAACTACTATGAACACATACACCACCCTCTAAAGAATCGAATAAGCGAATGCCTAGTCTGGTAAGATGATGGATCTCCTGAGCTATATTTTTCTTACTATCCTCAAAGTGAGAAATACAACCCATGGAGAGTTGACTAAGAGCATCGGCCACAATATTGGCCTTACCCGGATGATAAAGAACACCTATGTCATAATCCTTCAAGAGCTCTAACCACTTTCTCTAGCGAAGATTGAGATCTTTCTAGGAAAAGACATACTGGAGGCTTTTATGGTCTGTGAAGACATCTACATGAACCCCATAGAGATAATTCCTCCAAATCTTCAAGGCAAAAACTACCGCTGCTAACTAAAGATCTTGAGTAGGATAATTCTTCTCATGTGGCTTTAACTGTCTGGAGGCGTAGACCTTGACCTTACCATGCTATATGAGAACACAACCTAAACCCACTCTGGATGCATAACAATAGACTACAAAACCGCTGAACCATCTGGAATAGCTAGAATTGGAGCAGAGGTGAGTCGAGTCTTCAACTCTTGAAAGCTCTTCTCGTATGAATCTGACCACTGAAACTTAATCTTTTTCTGAGTTAATCTGGACATGGGAGATACAATAGAAGAAAATCCCTCGACAAACCATCTGTAATAGCCAACCAAACCCAAAAAACTCCTAATATCTGATAGAGATACGGGTCTGGGTCAGTTTTTTACTACCTCGATTTTTTAAGGATCTACTCTAATTCCATCACTGAAAATAATGTGGCCAAGGAATGCTACTGAACTTAGTCAAAATTTGCACTTGCTAAAATTAGTGAATAATTAGTGATCCTTGAGAGTCTGAAGAATAATCCTGAGATGGTCTACATGATCACGCTCTGTACAAGAATAGACCAGAATATCATCTATGAAGACTATGACGAACATGTCCAAGTACTGCTTGAACACACGGTTCATCAAATCATAAAAGCTACAGGGGCATTGGTAAGACCAATGACATAACTAAAACTTCAAAGTGACCATACCGAGTATGAAAAGCTGTCTTTGGAATGTCACATTCTCTGACTCTAAGCTGATGATAGCCTGATCTGAGGTCTATCTTGGAGAAGTAACTGGCACCTTGAAGTTGGTCGAATAGATCATCAATCCTAGGAAGAGGATATCTATTCTTGACCGTGGCCTTGTTGAGTTGACGGTAATCAATACACATACTGAGAGAACCATCTTTCTTAAGCACGAATAATACTGGCATACCCCATAGGGAGACGCTGGGTCTGATGAATCCCTTATCTAAGAGATCCTTCAACTGATCTTTCAGTTCCTTAAGTTTTGCTGGTGCCATTCTATATGGTCGAATAGAAATAGGTTGAGTATTCAGAAGAAGGTCTATGTCGAAGTCTATTTCCCTTTCAGAAGGAATGCCTGGAAGATCTTCGGGAAAGACATATGAGTATTCATTAACAACAGGGACTATTTTGAGGCTGGGATATTCAGAACTGGAATCTTTAACATACACAGATGATACACACACCCCTTAGAAATCATTTTCCTTGCCCGAAGGTAAGAAATAAGTTGACCCTTGAAAGCTGAAATGCTACCCTTCCACTCTAGGATGGGCTCATTCGGGAACTGAAAAGCTTGTAACACCCCTTATGTCAATGACTTTCTGGACTTGGTCAATGAACTCCTGAGGGTCCTCATCAGACTTAGACCCATGGAAAGATGGAGGGTTCAACCGGGTGAAGTCCTAAACCCTAGCTGCTTTGGGATTGGCCACTGGATTGGCCGAAATGACTGGTGGCCGTTCATTATGTGCAGCCATAGAATGAGCAAGTATGGTAAATACGGCTCTAAAATCCATATGGGAAACATGTTTTCCTAAAGGATCTTCAGGCTGAGGAGCTGGCTGGTTTCTTCTCTTTAGGGCTGTGGTCGGGAATAAGAGAAAATGGATTAGACTGAGAGTTTAACTTATGATTATGCTCACAAGCATGGAATGAATAATTAAGAAAGGGGACTATTCCTAAAACATCTTATAGCCTCCAGCACGTAAATATAGCATGCAACACACCCATGTACAAGACTCTACTAGATGCGGCTTTCAAACTTCCTAGGACTCTATTGAACCTTAGGCTTTGATATCAAGTTTGTAACACCCCGATTCATTAAACCGAAATGCTAAATGGTTCTCATGACCCTGAGGGACCACAAGCTAACCAATGACTGATATTTGTACCTATATACTACAAATCATGATCAAATAATACGGAATACATAGAACTGTAAGGCCATAAGGTTCAATTGAATATAATCATATAGGTGAAAATATCCAAAACAACTCAATCGAATGTAAATCTGAACATAAATCTGAAAGCCTCTAAACTATCTGAATAATGAGTTGAAGGAATATGTATCCAACTAACTCCATAAAACTGAACTGAAGAAATAAATAAATAAATAAATCAAATTATATTATCCTCGAATCAATGAGGACTTACTGTGTCTCTACGACTGGAATGCTACCGCTACTACTGGGCTGGAGCTCGTGTCTCAGAACCTATGGTGTAACATGAAAAGAAAGCACCATAGCAGAAATACGTCAGTACAACTGGAGTACTGAGTATACGAGGAAAGTAGGCTGAACATAAAGGGTTTCATGCATGAACAACACTAACTGACCAATATAAATGTAGGAGTGCAAACGTACATATATAGAAACTGGGATCGTGAATACGTGATAGCATGACCTGTAAGCTAATACATGGTTTACTAAAAACTGTCATGACTGATACTAAAATTTATAACATGGACGACTATATCTGACAGTCCTGTATATATTGAAATCTAAAGAACACCCTGAGTTCTTTTATTGAGACTGATATTGAAACTGTGGGAAGTAGTGTTTAACCGACATGCCCCATGTATGCCATTATGAATAAGCTGGGGTCCAATCTCTATCTCGACTAGAGGGGTGTCAATACCATACCATGGGTAAGGACAGCCTGTGAGTGACCCTTATCTGGCGGGTACTCAATGAGAAGGGTGGGAACCCTAAACTGATGGGTTAAGACACCTCATCAACTCTAATCTGATGGTTTAAGATGTCTCAACCTATGTTGGCTACGTAGTTCTGTAACACAAGGATGACTACTAAGAATCACACACTGAACTGGTGGATGAGTTCCCATCTTTGGGTTCACTCGGTGCTAACCTCTACTCCCATTTGGAGCGACTAGACATGAATAACTGAGTGTACATGACTTAATCTTATTGAATTCCGTTAACTGGCGGAATATTACTGATATCTGATAACTGACTAAGATCATAAGGTTTTCTTGAGTCACATGACTGACTAAAGTCTATGGAATCATAGCTTGAGTTCGGATATCATGAAAGATGACATGGATCTAGGCACACAGCTATATTTTTCGAGTACAAGTACCCCTAAGACTCGATCGAAGGAAACGGACACACATGACTGACTTGATCATAAGAGTAGAGCCCATAATTTATAATATCATAAGTACGGATCTCATACTAAGCATAGTTATCAACAATGTATTGCATGGAAAGGATTTCATATCACATGGAAGTACTTGCACAATCTTAATATCATGTTCATTGCATAATCATATTGGCAACACATACCAATAGCATGGAAGTTTATATAGATTGAATGGTTATCATACATCTTGTCCAAAAGTAGGATTTGCAAGTAAACATAGCATAATCTCATAAGAATATTTCATGAGTGTTTCAACAACATTTACAAGGCACATTATCAACATAAAAGACATTGGAATGTAAGGGCATATCATGAATCCTTCACTTAGTCACAATT
>NW_025851043.1:0-5397 GCF_002878395.1 Capsicum annuum
GATAACTGAATACTGATAACTAAGGTTCAGGCTGATATTGAAATATTAAATTCCAAAATTGAACACTGGTTACTGGGTACTGAATACTGAAATTGTAACTAAGATGGCAACTGTGTTTCCATAGTACGCGATAGGGATTAACATAAGTCAAGGATCTAAATATACATTCACACTCTATACTTCTCCATCTTCTAAATACAACCTTATGATAACCACTTACTTGCATACTAACATGGTATTCATGCCTATCTTCTTAACTATTCCCTCGTATGCAGTAAGTATGCCACAATCTTCTCTTAATATGAAACACTTTTTATCTCCTATCTAAGCAAATTCTCATCACTACAGTGTTCCATAAGGAAAGCTTACTGAAGGATTACATCAGGAGAACCTGAAACATAAATTGGTACTGACTGAACTTGACACATGACTGAAACCTGAGGAATAGAATATCAACAACATGGATTTACGAAAAAGGTCTGAGTTGAGGATATACATAACATAGTCTAAATTTATCTTATCTGTAGGGGCATAGCATGAGTCATGGAAAATGAATATACTGTAAGGAGTGACATGTGTACATGAGTCATGAGCTGCATGAACTGAGTCTAAAATTTTTGAATTCGTGGGACATGATTCATAACACTGAGGGAGCTAAAACTCCTTATGTGGGGAACTAGGAGTGCACAAGAGTCTATGATAAACATGTAAATATAAGTTGTGTTCATGGAACTAACTTATGAAACATGTGTAGGCATCATGCTGACTGAAGTACAAAACTTGTGCGAAGATAAGGATGGATCGGGAATCGTTTTCCCTTACTGATCTTTCTATACATACTAGCACTACTACTGGAATTCTGAGAGCCTAACTTGGTTACTTGATCTATCATCTCCCCCTTGACCTTAAGCCATCTTCTTATGTCTGTGAATACTTGACTAAGCTCTAAACTGAACTTTAATCATAATCATATACTTACACCCTGTCAAACATATGCTTGCCTTACTAAGCCTATTAGCTACTTCTGTTGCTTCATATACTACTAATATCACATCCACACCTTCATACTTAATTAAAATTAATAAATTTAAATTCTATCTTACACTATTCAAGCCTATTGATTTACTCTGGTACAACTATCCCCATGAATACATAATCTAATCAAACTGGATAATACTATCCCAACTCTACCACTGTTAACTCCTGAGTTCATGCTTAAAAATTCTAGGTCTATGTTGTTATAATATTCTTAGAAAAGATCTGATGGCGTATCTAAAATTGGGTTCATGAACGAGTTCTCATGGTCATGAATGAAATCTGTATGACTTGGAACATAACAGGATTGATGAGGTATTTTGGAGTCTTTGATCAATCCCATAACTGTATGTTGGGACTGGTTAAGGAAACTCTATCTCTAGAACTTAGAGCTTCACTATTTCTGTTACCTTGAAAGTAAGGTGGAGTTAACATGCGTTGAATATGACGAGAATCTATATGAGTTTTCTTAGAAAACTTTTCTATAGCACGGTCTAAGACATGAAAGAAGGGAAACTGTTTCTAAAACATCTCATAGCCTCCTGAACATAAGTGTGGTGTACAACACACGAATGTACAAGACTCTACTAGATGCTGATTTTTAGACTTCCTAGGACACTGTTGAACCTTAGGTTTGATACCAAGTTTGTAACACCCCGATTTTCTGAACAAAAATGCTACACAATGCTTATGACCCTGAAGGACCACAAGCTAACCCTTGACTAATATCTGTACCTATATATTGCATAATATAACTTAAAAATATGGAAAACATGTACTGAATGGCCATAATGTTCGACTGAATAAACATCGAATAAGAACAATATCTGATAATGGTATAATAATACCAAACCAAATCTAAAATAACTATCTGACATGCTACAGCCTGGAAAGCCTCTAACTGTCTGAATAAGGAGTTGATGGGACATGTCCCCAACTAACTCCAACTACTGAAATAAACTGAAAACTGCAATAGCAATGAAATTATCCTGTCCTCAAAATATGAGGACTTACTTCTAACTCTGACTGCTGATACTGGAATCTACTGCTGATCTGAAGCTCGTGCCTCTAAACTTATGGTGTAACATAAGAGAAAGCACTATAGTGCAAATGCGTCAGTAAGAATAAATATATTGAGTATACGAGTAAGGTAGGCTAAATGCAAAGGGTTATATGCATGAACAATGCTGACTGATATAAATGTGAGAATACATACATACATGAGAAACTATAACTAAACTCGTGATGATACTGACTACTAAGTCTGAATACTAACATCATAACTTTACTGACAATCACTAATAAGTGAGGAACTAACACTGTATTACTAAATACTGAGGGACTAGTGATATGTTACTGATACATAAATAACTGTGTATAAAAGTCCTGATCATAAAGGACTGGTTTGGTTGACTGTACCTGACAGTCTAATTATAAAGTATTAATCTGATTGACTATATCTAGCAGCCATAAATATGAAGAACTGATATTCTTGACTGTATCTGATAGTCATGAAGATGGATACTGGTAATATGAGTCTAGAGAACTGGTAATAATGATAACACGAGTGACTGTATCTTATAGTCCTGAATATGGTGGAACTAGTTGAGTTTCGTATTGTATCTGAGTTGACTGTATCTGACAGTCCTGATATTCTAAAGAACTATCTGAGTCTATTACTGAAACTGACACTGATACTGAAACTGAGACTGTGGGAGGTAATCATCTAATTGACATACCGCAGAACTGAACTGGTGGTGTCCAATCTTTGACCTGATTAGAAGGGTGTAAATATTATGCCATGGGTAGAACAATATATGAGTAACCCTATTTTATTTTTGGGAGCTCATTCTGTCTGCCCTACTATCAGGTAAACTCAAAAGAGATGTATTAGCCCTATGGGTAGGGACATCTCAACCTACACTGGCTACGTAGTTCTGAAATGCAAAGATTGCTTCTAGGAATCTAACCCTTTGACTGTGGTAGGTGAGTCCCCATTCTTGATTTCACTCGATGCTGAATCCTACTCCCAACTAAAAGACACTGAACTGAGTAGCTGAACTAAACTGATTAACTGAACTGATGTTAGTGGGATTGTTTAGTGGATCTAAATTGAGTTAACTAGATTTCGATGACTGACAAAATGTACTGAGTTTTGAGGACTGATTGAGAGTACTGAAGTTACTAAGATTAACTGTGAATACTGAGGTTGCTGAGGTTACTGAGCACTGAGATTACTGACATTACTGGTTTTCCTGAGTCACATGACTGACTGATTTCTATAGATCATTGCTTGAATGAGAGTATTATGAAAACATAACATGGCTCTAGGCATACAACTATATTTTTTGGGTACAAGTACCCCCAGGACCCGATGGAAAGAAATTGACACACAGGACTAACTTGATCTTAAGAATAACATTCACAATTCATAATACCATAAATAGGGGATTTCATACTACACATGGTTATCATATTCTTAAATATGTAAGATACTGCATATAATATGTACATACTTGCATGGTTCTAATTTCATGAGCATTCCATAGTACAACAACAATACATGACAATTTACATGGAATTCATGTTGAGTCATAAGGGATAGAGAATGGGCTTATCTTTTAAGTTCTATTTAGCTAAAATAAATGATTTTCAGTCTCTTAGGTATTTTATCAAACACCTTGCATGCACCACTTTAGGCATAGTTTTATTGATGAATTCAACCACCCAAATTACCCGAAGTTCATATATTTCAACTAACATGCCATGCTAGTTTCATACAAACCCATAAAGATTCTATCTTGTTATCATTCAGCACATAAACAAGATCAACAATCAAATCAAAACATACAAAATCATAGAATATAGTTTAAAATAGGGTTCTTGGACTTTATAGATGAAAGGAGTCCATGAATGAACACATGCATACCTTAGTTCTTGATTTAGTAAAGATTGACATAGAGATTCTTGGAATTTGATGGTAGAATTTGCTTGAACTTGAATCCCCCAATTGAAACGTTATTGTGTTCTTGAGAGGATTTTGATGAAAAAGAGGATGTTTTGGTGAAATAACGGCTTAATTCCATGTTTGGGAGCTTATATAGGGGTAGGAAGATGACCCAAATACCCCTCTAGATGTCTTTTAATTTTTGTAAAAAAATTCCCGATTTGGGCCCCTAGCACGAAGCAGACACATCGTGTTACCACTTGTTTATGACCTAGAAACTCACCGTGACACGGTGGAATCACAGAGAGACACTGAAAATTGACAAACATTATTTTGGCTTATAGCGCGACATGCCACTGACCGAAACGACATTGCTGAAACTTTAAATTGCCATAACTTCTTCACCAGGGGTCCGTTTTAGGCGAATTTGGTATCGAAGGAAAGCTTATTCAATTATATAAAATTTGGAGGGTATGAATATTACAAAATACCACCTATAAAACAAGTTATTATCGTTCAAAGATGACCTATATGAAATTACAGATGAAAATTTGGTGTATTCAAAAGTTCTTAGCTTGACTTACTTTATGTGACTCTTATCAACATGATTAATAGGTCATAATATCTATTATAACTAGGATACTCATCCTAATTCTTGTACTCAAACATGAATCACAGTATTGGAGGTTTTATACGTAGGAACAATGGTTAATTTTCTATCTTAGAAATATATAGGGTATTACAGATATTGAGGTTAAAAAAAACTATTAATGGTTTCTATTTGTGTAAGTATCATTATATTAAAAAGATGTTGAAAAGGTTTGATTGTTTTGATCTAGATTCAGTGAGTCCTTATGATTCTAGCATACACTTGAAAAATAATAGAGATTCAAGTGTTTCTCAAACTGAATATGCTAAAATTATTAGGAGTGTAATATTTATCATGAACTATACTCGGCCTGATATAGCTTATGTTGTTAGTAGATTGAGTAGATATACTTATAGTCCTAGTAGTGAACATTGGCATGCCTTTCTTCTCTTGTTAAGGTACTTGATAGGTACTATGGATTGGTGTTTGCATTTTAATAAATTTCCTGCTATTTTAGAAGGTTTTTATGATGGAAACTAGGTGATTGACAATGATGAAGTTAGCTCGACCAGTGGCTATGTGTTTACTTTGGGTGAAAGTGCTAGTTCGTGGCTGTCTTCAAAGCAGTATCTTATAGCACGTTCTACCATAGAATCTGAATTCATTGCTCTCAAGTTGACAGGGAAAGAAGCTGAGTGGTTGAGAAATATTTTGACAGATGTGCCTTTATGGGGAAGAAAAATATCACCAATCTCTTTACATTGTGACTCACAGGCGGAAATTGAGATTATTAAAAATAGTGTATACAATGATAAAAAGAGACATA
>NW_025851044.1:0-2219 GCF_002878395.1 Capsicum annuum
TATTTTATGTTTTATGCTCTATGCAATTTACTTCTCCCATGCTGACACCCCTTGGGCAGTGGCGGATTCAGGAATTTATTTCATGTTTTATGCTCTTTGCAATTTACTTCTCCCATGCTGACACCCCTTGGGCAGTGGCGGATTCAGGAATTTATTTCAGGGGGTTCGAAAAAATAAAAATATAAATGTGTGAATACGTCAACAAAATATAATTTCAACGTATAGCAGCTGTATATGCGTCCTTTTTTTTTTATTATAGCTGTACTGGACAGCTACTATAGCAGCTGTGCAAAACAGATTTTTAAAAAAGAAGCCTTCGCTTGTAGTGGGAATCAAACCCACGACCGAGGGCTGAAGGAGCGATTGAAGAAGCGGACATAGAACCACTGGGCTATCCAACAACCTTGTTTTCAGGTGGTTCAAAATTAATATATATACATAAATATAGATTTTCTACGTTATATATATAACGTAATTTTTTGCCGAGGGGTTCGGGTGACCCCCCTGGATACCATGTGGGTCCGCCCCTGCCCTTGGGATAAAATATGGATAAGGGAAGAGAGAGGAGAAAAGAAGAATATTTGCAAATATTTAATGTTTTTATTTCTTTTTGCCCTGCATGTCTGGACCAGGAAATGTAGATTGCTGCTTCTGCATGAGGAATTTTGTTGCTATTATGTCCTTGACTTAAAAAACAAGTATTTTTGGGACATCAGCCTCTTTATCTAATCATACTTCGTGCTGATGCATCTTGACAGCGCAAGATGGCGAGGCATCAGACTACTTTAACGGTCATGCCGTTTTAACTCCAAAGACAAAGATAAAGATGCAGACTGTTGAGCAGCAGAGACACATTCTGCAGATGCTGGAGAAGTCTTTGGCCAGAGAGTTAGATCTTGAGAAGAAGCTTACTGAATCTAGACAAGTTGAACAAGAATTAGAAGTCAGGTTGCAGCAAGAAGCTCTCTGCATGGAGGAGGAAATTGAAGATGCTTGGCAAAGGTTGTTTGAGGGAGAGAATGCTGCTGAAGTCCTCTCAGGAATTTCAAAAGAACTACTGGGTCGACTCCAGATGGCACATTTTAATCTGAACGGTGTTGTTCAGAGAGAAAGCCACTTACAATCTAAACTTCAAGAATTGGAGGAACATTTAAAAGAAAAAGACAACTTACTAGGGAAGTCTGAAAGAACTTCTAAAGATCTTGTGGATAAGGTTAAATCTCTTGAAAAACGGTTGGAGGACTCTGAGTTCCAGCTGTCCAATTATACGGCATCTACAAAGAAAAGTCTGAGGGACTCTGAGCTTCAACTTCAGCATGCAGTTGCATCTGCTGAAGCTAGTCAAGAGAAGCAAATCATGTTGAATTCTACAATCAAAGACATGGAAGACTTGATTGAGGACCTAAAATCAAAATTTTCAAAAGCAGAAAGTTTGACGGAGAGTGCTGAAGATAAGTGCATTATCTTGTCAGAATCTAACGCAGATCTCAATGAAGAATTAACTTTTGCAAGGAGTAGGTTGGCATGTTTGGAGGCATCGTTGCGCCAAGCTGAGGAAACGAAGAAGGCTACTGCCCGAGATATTAACTTCCGAAGTAAATTGATAACTGATCTAATTTTGCAATTGGCATTTGAAAGAGAGAGACTTGAAAAGCAGGTTTGTCACTTCCTACTGACTCTCATTCCTGTTATGACTGGAATTATCTTGATAACATTTACAAGCAAGTTTGTCACTTCCTACTGACTCTCATTCCTGTTATGACTGGAATTATCTTGATAACATTTCCAACTTTCCTTTTCCTCCACTCTATCCAGTTATTTTGAGTTTTCTTGTCTAATTGACATGATTAATGGGCTTAAACCCGGATTCAGGATTGTTCCTAATTGAATACTAGTTACTATCTGAAACAGCCTAGAATTATGTCTAATAATGATATGGCATTTGGATAACATCAACATTTTTTGTCAAAATATAATTTTATTCAGACTTTGTTGGAAGCTTAACAGCTTCATAAATTAATGACTTTTAAAATGCAGTTGTTGTGTGTGCAAGCTTGTCTTATAATTGAGGTGTAGTCTTTTTCCTTTTTACTTGTTTCGCCAACAATATCTGTTCATTTGGTCAAGTTTGACATTTTCTCGCTCTTTAACTTTTCAGAGTTTGTGACCATATAGCTCACACTATAATCATAGAAGTATTTTTTACTGTGAAAATATAT
>NW_025851045.1:0-2363 GCF_002878395.1 Capsicum annuum
AAAAATCATATTAACAAGCACCAAGTTCTTACGGGAACATAAGAGGAACTCGGTTCACTCAAGCACTCTCATTTCTAGCCATCTCACAACACAAGTGGAACCTTTCACTTCTGAAGCTTAAAATGTTTGGTGGTTTACTCTCTTATTGAGAGGAAATATGGTGTTCAATGTTACAAAGTGATTTTAAAATGAGCTAACTAAGGAACAAATCTAAAGAAACACCTTAAATAGTCTTTACAAAAAGGATGGCAAAAGGACCCCTTTGCCCTTAATGAAGGGGTGGCGGGTGTGGACTGTCTGGGTTTGCCTTGGGGTGTATTTTAGAGAACCTAAGGTCAGCCCCCACATGTCAAGACGTTCAATCCTTTACGCAAGTTTGTAACAAGCTCAACCGCATCCATTTTCATAAACACACCTTGAAGTCTTTGTAGTTCACAAGCTTGACATCTAGTAAATAGCCCCGAGCTCATGACACCCGTATTAGTAAACTAGAAGAGTCCTAGTGTGTCAAAGGGATGAATATACCATGAATGATAAGCATACGGTCAATAATTATAACGCCCCAAATCTGATACCCAGAATGCTACACGGTGATCATGACTGCGAAGGACCACAAGCTAACCAATGACTGATATTTGTACCTGTATATTGAATAATATAGAAACATGAACTGAAAGGACAAAAAGTTCAACACTGAGATATAATATCTGATAAAAATATAACATTTGGGTGGGGTATGAAATACCCAAAATAACTGAAATAAACTGTCTAAAACATATTATAGTCTAAAAAGCCTTTAAAATATGACTGAATTGTCTGAATAAGTATTTGATGGGACATGTCCCCAACTAGCTCCAACTAATAAATAAATTAATGAGGTAATAAAGTAATGATCATGTCCTTGAAAGATGAGGACTCACTGCTAACTGCTAAGACTAGAATCTACTGATGCTCTGGAGCTCGTGTCTCTGAACCTATGGTGTAAGACATCATAACATAAATGTGTCAGTACTTTGAATGTACTGGTATACATGTAAGGTAGGCTGAATGCATGGGGTTTATATGCATGAACAATACTGACTAACTGACTAATATGAACGTGAGAATGCATGCATGAATACATAGTAACTATAACTGAGATCGTGATAACATGAATTTACTGATAACTAACATAATTGGTAACTGAGTTTTGATGACTGATATAACTGGAAACATGAGTGACTATATCTAACAGTCCTAAATATGATGGAACTAGCTAAGCTCCATACTGTTCTGAGTTGACTGTATTTGGCAGTCCTAAATTCTGTAAAACTATCTGAGTTCTAATACTGAGATTGAATGACTTTATCTGACAGTCTTGATTTCTGTGGCTGAAACTGTGGGAATTATTTATATAATCGACATGCCCCTAATACACCATTATGGCTGAGTTAGGGTCCAATCTATAACCCCAATTAGAAGGATGTAAATACCATGCCACTGGTAAGGACAATCTGTGAGTAACCCTCATATAATAAGTAACTCTAGTGAGAACGGTGGAAAACCTTATATAACAAGTTAATCCACCTCATCTACCCTCATGTAGTAGGCTATGATGTCTCAAACTATGCTAGCTACATAGTTCTGGAATGCAAGGATTGCTTCTAAGTATCCCACCCACATATAACAGGTAAGTTCCCATCCTTGGGTTCACTCGGTGCAAATTTTTACTCCCATATGAATATACACCGAACATGATTAACTGGACTGAGTTAACTGAGCTCCATTGACTGGCGGAATATTACTGAGGTCTGATAACTAACTGAGATTTATAGAAGTTACTGAATTTTTCTAAGTCATGAGACTGACTGAATTCTACTGAACATGGCTTGACTGAGAGTATCTTGAGAACATGACATAGGCTCTAGGCACATAGCTAATTGTCGGGTACAAGTACCCCCAGGACTCGATGGAAAGAAACTGACAAAGCATGACTTTCTTGAATACATAACCAACATCACAATCCCTAATTCATTTATTAAGGCATTTTATCAAACAATTGGTATATATAAACCTATACATGCATAAGGATCGCATAATATCATACTAGTTAGGTACTTTTCCTTCACATAGGCATTTAATCAAACACATGGTAAGTATAGTATATGTAGACAACATTATACAACAAATAGTCATGATGATTCAACTCTAATTTCAACATCCAAGGGTTTAACCATAGGATCACATGAATCTACACCTATACTAATCAATTCCACGTAAAATTGATCACCCAACATGGATTAGAATTCAATTGGTAATTAGCAACATGAACAAAAGCAAACCCAACATGAAATTCATAAAGAAACCCATACACTTGAACTTTG
>NW_025851046.1:0-4864 GCF_002878395.1 Capsicum annuum
AAATGATCATGACATATATATTCATATCTAAATATTTGGATGAGAGTTTACACACGTAGGAATGACTGTTCAAATTCTAGCCCAAAAATGTGGGGTGTTACATTATCTCCTCCTTGGAATCATTCATCCTTGAATGATGGGTAGAAACTTATTGAAGATTTAGAAGTATGGAATAATGTAGACATGACATGTCTACTTATGAAGGATATAACTGAGCTGAAATATTAAAACTTCTATGGTGAAACTGATTTGTGAGCTGACTTGACTTTATTGACTATAAGGAATTGATTTATGTTGGGAGTTTAGAACTCACTTGAAATGTTCATGATACAATCATACATACAGAACTGCGAAGTGATAACTAATGCAATAAAAATTCCAAGAGTTACTAAGGATGGAATAAAGTATGTAACTTCGCATTAAGGAACTATCCCTCAATAAGACACGTGTAGGAATCAAAAGAAAAAGGGCTTCATCGCATCACCAAGTACATTATGTAAGAACGAATCATAATATAACGAGACTTAGGTCATACAGGGGGTATTACAATGTCTGAGCTGGAATACTTGGAAAATTGATATCATGCACTAAACACTTATGAACTAATCAGGACTGAATATCTAAATTGGAGACATGGTGCATGGACTGAATTGAGTTCGCAATTTTCATGGATGTGAATACATTACTTCTTGGAAAATCCATATTCATGAAACTTCAGATAGTAAGACTAGATGGAAAGATGGAAAACCATAGGTACTTATTTGTCTGATTGCCAAATCGAATTGCTGGACATACAAACTGAATTATATTAAAAGCTTAAACTCAATTGGAGTATTTCTTCAACACTCTTTGTAAGAAGCTGTAATAACATTAGGGAGCAAAGAATTTTGGGAATGATCTGAATAAGACATTTGCATAAGGAATCACAACATAGATATAACTTTATAATCATGGACTATATGCCTAGAATACATAATTTAGGATAAAATCACTTTGCCATAGGAAATACAACTACTAATTTTCAAGCTTAGACACACTTCTCAAATAATCCCTCAACTATACTTATTCTCTTAAATACTATGCTCATTGATTCAACTTGTAATTCTCACATGGGCGTTGATAACTCCATCTACTAAAGTCTGAGATGAAATAAATTCTCTCACCATGTTTACGCCTACTCAAAGTCACAAAGGACCACACATAACACCATAATACTAGTGTAAACCATGGATTTAATATCCTATGTGTTTTCAGATCTCTCATCTTAAGAATATTACTCTTACCACTTCAATAACTAAATTCAATATCTTACTAGGAATTCACTAACGCACAATGCATTTATCCATATATATATAAATGCGACGTTCAAGCCTGTCATTATAGCCATATATAAGCTTTTGGTCAACCAACCCACCTAGGAACCTTTACCACATTTTCAAATATCTCTTATCAATAATAACTCCCATGCACTATACCCAACCAAAAAAACACATAAAATTCTGAACTAACCATGACATATATCAAAACATTTACCTCAATCTTCCTTCAACCTTATAGCCTTATATAAAATAAGAATACAATAATCTTTCCTCAATAAGAAACATTTACTCTCTCCTTCTAAACTATTGACCATCAATATTTCATCAGGACTATCTTATCATTAAGGAAAGTTCACTAAAAGGTTAGAACATGAGGACCTGAAGAGTGAAAGAATAACTTTGACACTTATTTAAGGTCTAAGAAATAGAGTATCAAAACCATGAATTTATTAAAGTGATCTAAATCGAGGACATACATAACATAATGCAAATTTTCACTGGTCATGAAGGGTGCACCATGAGTTATGGGAACTGAGCATACTGTAAATGAAACACCCTGGGTTTGGACTCTTAGAATATTTCCTGGATTTATGGATCCTAAATATCATAAAGCTTATGGGTCCCAATTGTATGATGGGGAACGATTGGTCTGCTCTTTGTCGTATGCTAACCAGTGTTGGTTTGTGAGTTGGACTGGTTTCTAGAGTGGGTACAACTTGGTGGGTATGATTTTAATGGTTGGTGACAAATCGTATGATTTGGGTTTTTGTAACACAACACATTTTTGAGCTAGTATTTGAACCATCATTCCTTCGTGTATAAGCTATAATCCAAATATTTATCATGTGAATGTACATTTCATGATTTTATCCTCATGTTTGATGCTCTTTTGTGGTTAAAAATATTTGTAAGAATTATTTAGAATAAAGTTGAGCTAAGATTCTTTGATTTGTCCAAAGTTTAGTATTCGATTCTACAAGGTAGACTTTTAAAGTGTATAAATTTTTATATACATTAAATCTTTTAGCTCAAGACACATCAAATTGTAGATAATTGAATCAAATTTCCAATGATACTAATTTTTCCTTAATGTGATACCTGAGTGAAAATTTATGGCATTTTCTGTGTAAGGCAGTATACCAACGCAATTAGGGCCTGACTCACCGGTCTCCCCGATAAGATAAGTGATGCGATGTGTTGGTTTCCTCAATGTGCTAACCAACATAATATTAAGCAAATTCACATGCTGCTTCAGTTCCTAAAGGATCTAGGGTCACTTTGGTCAATTCCCCTCACCTAAAATCATCAGTAACATATAATTTCAGGCCCTAAAAGCATTAGATACATTATTGTTCAGCCTTTTCTCTCCACGAAAACCCTATCCCCCTCAAGAACACCAAGAACTTTATTAAATTTTCTTTAAGAAAATAAAGAACCCAAGCTTCCTAATTTAACAACTTAAAGAAGAAGCTTCAAGAACACCATTAGAGATTCAAAGTTTAAGCTTTTACATCCAATTAATCAAATAATGTATGTGGGAGTTCATCCACGGGTCCCTTTCACCCATGGAGCCCAAAACCCATTTTCAAGTTCAAAGTTATGATCTTTACATGTTAATATGAATTATATCCATGAAATTTAATGAATTGCGAGTATGTAATCATGTTTACAAATGATTTTCATTGAATTTGCCTTGATATGTTTGAATGGTGATTCTCACATATTAATCCTTAACTCATGTTTCTAATATTAAAATTTATGTGATTCTCATGGTTTAACTACTCCCATGTTGTAACTCATGATCCCCATGTGATTGATTTTAAGTTTCGAGTATATGTGTTTTTAAGAGGAATGAGCCAATACATATTTTGAAGGTTATGATCTTTATAACAAATCCCTAAGTGTGAATTGATTCGTGTAACCATGATATTTTCGCATGCTTGTTCATTCTCATACACTAGTTTATGGTCCCCATGTGTTTGATGAAATGTCCAAGTGATGGGTTTTTGAATAATCTATTCTTATTATGGTTTCAAAGTTATCTTGTGTCCCTATTGTTATTGGTATCGAGTCTTGGGGGCTATGAATTCTCAAAATTTATCTATTTACCTACTTTTTAGTATCCTTAGAATGATTTTAGTTAAACCATGAGCATTAGTTGATTCCTCAGTTATTATTATCGTAATGAGATTTATTAGAATTCATATTCCATTAAACCTAACTTAGTTCAGTAATCCAAGTTAGTTCAGATGAGAGTAGGATTTAGCAGCGATCGAACCTAGGGATAGGGGCTCACTTGTAAGTAGAGGGTGTAACATTTAGTAGCAATCTCTATGTTCCAGAACTATGTAGCCAACATATGTTTTAGATATTAAGCTACCAGTTGAGGGTTGACACATATCTTACTAGAGCACCTGCCAATTGAGGGTGACTCTTTAGTCCTTCGAGAATTCACTTTAGTGGATCCGCACAACTATTGTTAGTACTCGTGGCATGGTACTGACACCCTTCCAATTGGGGTTACAAGTTGGACCCCAATTAGTGCAAATTAGGGAATGTTGGTTAGATGATACCTCCCATAGTCTCAGTTTGATATTAGTTCAGATTTTAGTTTTTGGTTTGCTTGACCATAGCGTACGATCATCAATAATTTAGTTATCAGTATTTTAGTATCTTAGTTTACAGACTATATCAGAATTGTGTTGTTATGCTTGGTCATGTATTCTCAGATATTATAGTTTTCATACATTCATGCTTAGTCATCTCATGTTGTTCAGTTAGTCCTTATCTCATAGGCACGGTACTCTACTATTTTAGTTCAATTATTCAGATTAATTTTAGTTCAGTGTTACATGATCAGCATTCAGTCATCAGCTATTTAGTGGTTGGATATCAATAGTTCGTATTCTTATATCAACTACTTAGTGCATAGGCGCTAGTTGTCCTTTTCCTTAGATTTTACTCACCTCGTTACCCAGGTGCCAGTTATTCAGTTAATTAGATCATTTTATCACATATAGGTTTGTTTTTGAATGTTCACGTATTCATATTTTACCGTATCCTACCTTTGGTGCTACTTATCTTATAAAAGAAAAGTTTTAAGAAACTAAGTATCGTGATTCACCATCTTATCAGATTATGTTTGTTACCAATGTTTTAAGATGTTTTTAGCTTTTAGTTTACTCCAGCCTATTGGTGAGTCTACTCACACTTAGCATGCATGCTTTAATATTTCATATATATAATTAGTTTTACTTATTGCATTTTTCCCCAATTACTCAGTACATTCCAGAAGTACTGATCCACATATACATCTGTGTGGATACATTATTTCATAATATAGATACTATTTGTAGCCCACACATCATGATTAGACTATTGCAGTTTCTAGCCAGTAGGTGATGAGTTCTCTTATTTTGGGAACTCCAGACAGTTTTAGTTCATGTACTATTAATTTATTTTCATATGTACTGATTAGTGGTAGTTGGAGGCATGTTATAGCTATCTATAATTAGTATAGTAGAGGTTTCATAGATGTTACTCAG
>NW_025851046.1:7864-20506 GCF_002878395.1 Capsicum annuum
AGAAGGGAAAGATCATTCCTCTATATGTCGGTCCCTTCATGCCAAATCTCTTCACTCCCTCAATGCGAGAGATCTTAAGATATACGTAGTCATCGACCTCAAATTCGAGATCCTTTCTATGAATATCTGCATAAGACTTCTGTAGGCTCTGAGCAGCCCAGAGTCTTTCTCTGATCAACTGAACTTTCTCTAAGGCATCGAATACTGAGTCAGGCCCTATGACTATGGTCTCATTAACTTTGAACCAACTGATCAGAGACCTAGATCTCCTACTATAGAGAGCTTTGAATGGAGCCATCTGAATACTAGAGTGATAGTTGTTGTTGTATGAGAACTCAATCAAAGGCAAGTGGTTATCCCAGCTTCCCTTGAAATCAATTGCACACTTCCTTAGCATATCTTCTAGAGTCTGAATGGTCCTTTCTACTTGACTATCTGTTTGTAGAAGAAACGCTATACTAAGATAAACTTAGGTACGAAGACTCTTTTGAAACATGTTCCAGAAGTGAGAGGTAAATTGGGTACCTATATTTGAGATGATAGATAGTGGAACACCATGTAATCTGACCAACTCCCTAATATAGAGTTTGGCATAATCCTCAGTTGAGTAAGAGGTACGAACTGAAAGGAAATGAGCTGACTTGGTTATTCTGTCTACAATGACCCAAATTGAATTATGTTGATGACGTGTTCTAGGCAAACCCGTCATAAAGTCTATGTTCACTGCTTCCTACTTCCAAGTAGGAATAGTGAACTCCTGCATGGAACCACTAGATTTCTAATGCTCTATCTTAACCTACTGACATATAGAGCACTTAGCCACAAACTCTGCAACGTACCTCTTCATCCCACTCCACCAATAAATCTCCTGCAAGTCGTGGTACATCTTAGTTTCCCCTGGATGAATAAAGTATTGCGCACCATATGCTTCTGCAAGAATTCTCTACCTCAAGTCATTTATATCGGGAACACACAGACGACCCTGAAAATAAAGAACACGATCTCCCCCTTGGGAGAAAACCTCTACTTCCTAACTCTGAACTGACTTTTTTAGCTGGACAAGGCTAGGATCCCTGTCTTGCTTCTCTTTCCCCTCAGAAAATAAAGATGACTCTGAACTACTCTGAACATATACACCACCCTCTGAAGAGTCAACTAAGTGAATGCCTAGTATCGCAAGCTGATGAATCTCCTGAGCTAATTTCTTCTTAATATCCTCAACATAGGAAACACTACCAATGGACAGTCTACTAAGTGCTTCGGCCACTACATTTGCCTTTCCAGGATTATAAAATACACTTATGTCATAATCCTTCAAGAGCTCTAACTACCTTATCTGACAAAAATTGAGATCTTTCTAGCAAAAGACATACTGAAGGCTCTTATGATCTGTGAAGATGTATACATGAACACCGTATAGATAATGCCTCTATATCTTTAAGGCAAAGACAATTGCTGCTAACTCAACGTCATAAGTAGGATAATTCTTCTCATGGAGCTTTAACTGTCTGGAAGAGTAGGCTATGACTCTACCATGCTTCATGAGGACACAATATAAACCTACTCTAGATGCATCACAATATACTATGAATCCATCGAAACCATCGGGAAGTGCTAAAACTGGAGCTGAGGTGAGTCAAGTATTCAAATCCTGAAAACTCTTCTCGAAAGGTTCTGACCACTGACAATTGACCTTCTTCTGACTCAATCTGGACATAGGAGATGTAATAGAACAAAATCCCTCGAAAAACCATCGGTAATAGCTAGCCAAACCCAAGAAACTCCTGATATCTGATGGAGAGACAGGGCGAGGCTAGTTTCTTACCGCTTTGGTTTTCTGAGGATCTACTCTAATGCCATCATTGAAAATAATATGGACAAGGAATGCTTCTGATCTTAGTGAAAATTCACACTTACTGAACTTGGTGAACAACTGGTGATCCCTGAGAGTCTGAAGAACAATTATGAGATGGTCTGAATGATCATGCTCTATGCGAGAATAGATCAGAATATCATCTATGAAAACTATGATGAATGTGTCCAAGTACTACTTGAACACCCAGTTCATCAAGTCCATGAAAGATACAGGAGCATTGGTAAGACCAAAGGACATTACTAGAAATTTAAAGTGACCATACCGAGTATAAAAAGCTATCTTTGGAATGTCACATTCTCTAACTCTGAGGTGATGATAGCCTGATCTAAGGTCTATCTTAGAGAAATAACTGGCACTCTAAAGTTGGTCAAACAAGTCATCTATCCTAGGCTGTGGATACCCATTCTTAACTGTGACTTTATTGAGCTGACAGTAATCAATACACATTCTGAGAGAACAGCGCACCCTATGGGGATATACTGGGCCTAATGAATCCCTTATATAAGAGATCCTTCAAATGATCTTTCAGTTCCTTGAGTTCTGCTGGTGCCATTCTGTATGAAGGAATAGAAATAGTTTGAGTATCTAGGAGAAGGTCTTTGCCGAAGTCTATTTCCCTCTTGGGAGAAATGCCTAGAAGATCTTTGGGAAACACGTCTAAATATTCATTAACCACTAGGACTACTTCAAAACTGAGATATTTAGAACTGGAATCCTTAATATGCACAAGATGATACACACACCCCTTAGAAATCATTTTCCTTGCCCGAAGGTAGGAAATAAGCTGACCCCTGAAAGATGAAGTGCTACCCTTCTACTCTAGGACGGGCTTATTCAAGAACTGAAACTGAACTATCCTATTTTTGTAATCGACTATGGCATAGCAGGAGTAAAGTCAATCCATGCCGAGAATGACATCAAAATCAGTCATCTCTTACTCGACTAAATCTGTTGATCTGTATTTCTAAAATATCATAATCAGGAAGTTCCTGTATACCCACCGAGCTATAATGGTTTTACCCACTGAGGTAGAGACTGTAAAGGGCTCTGCTAAAATTTTGGAACTGATTTCAAAATCGCCTGCTATGTA
This sequence comes from Capsicum annuum, assembly GCF_002878395.1. NCBI lineage: Eukaryota > Viridiplantae > Streptophyta > Magnoliopsida > Solanales > Solanaceae > Capsicum > Capsicum annuum. The sequence continues at coordinate 10,831 of NW_025851046.1, forward strand.
TGGAGTGACAAAAGACAAAGATGTACCTAGGTTTAGCAAAGCATAAACATGAACATGGAAAATCTATAACGTACCAGTAATGAAATCAGGAGACTTTTCCTGACCCTATTGGGTCTGAAGAGCATAGTGTATATTTGGGCGTTGCCCACTAGTAGGATTAGAAGTGGCACACTGCTAGTTCGACCGACTGGACTGAGCTGTGGAACGATTCTGCTGACCCTAAAGGCCTAACTGAGGACACTCCCTAATCGTGGGGCCTGGCTTACCACAACTAAAACAGACATCAGTACCATCTCTGCAAATACCCTTGTGGTTCTTACCACACATCTGACAAAGAATATTTGTTTGGGCACTACTAAAACTGCCCTAAGATTAAAGCCTGGTGATCTGTCTTTATTGTCATCCCTGAACTTTGGCACTGGGGCACTAGAAGAGGAAGGGGCTGGAATTACTGACTTAGGATAAAACTACAAATGATTTACTCCCTCTGATTTAGGCTAAGCAAAACTTAAACTGCCTACTCTTTCTCTCTTGTTCTGCCTCTCCCTAGTCTTAACCTTCTGCTCCTCTATCTATTGAGCATGGGTCATGATCCTGGCTAAATTCATATCACTATTCAGCATCGTAGACCTACACTCATTTACCATGCTATCATTCACCCCTGACACGAACTTGCTCATCTTAGCCCTGTTGTCTGCAACCACATGAGGGGCATATCTGGCTAGCTGAGCAAATCTAAGAGAATACTCTCTAACTGTCATATTTCCCTACCTGAGATTAATGAACTCAAGAACTTTGGCCTCTATCATCTCTTGGGGAAATAATCTATCTAAGAAAGCCATGAAAAAATCTTCCTACTTAACAGGACCTGCATCCTCTAACCTTTCTGCTAATCACTGCTTGTACCAAGTGTGAGCGACATCTTGCAATTGGTATGCGGCCAACTCGGCACTCTGAGAAGAAGTGACTCCCATGATATCAATGACCTTCTGGTCATGGTCAATGAATTCCTTAGGATCCTCATTTGGCTTAGACCTAAAGAAGGATGGAGGGTTTATTCGGGTGAAGTCCCAAATCCTAGCTGCTGCTGAATTGGCCACTGGGTTGCCTGGAACGACTACTGGTCGTTCATTATGGGCAGCTATAGATTGAGCAAGAGTAGTAAATACGGTCCTAAACTCTGTATAAGAAACATGTTCGCCCAAAGGATCTTCGAGCAGAGGAGTTGGCTGATTTCTTCGCTTTGGAGGCATGTTTCTAAAATAAGAGAAGAGCGAATTAGACTGAGAGACTGACTTAAAATTATGCTTACTAGCACAAATGAATACTAAAGAAAGGGAACTATTCATAAAACATCTCATAGCCTCCTGTACATAAATGTGGTACATAACACACCCATGTATAAGACTCTACTAGATACGACTTTCAGACTTGCTAGGACTCTATTGAACCTTAGGCTCTGATACAAAATTTGTAATGCCCCAATTTTCTTAACTAGAACTCTACACAGTGCTTATGACCCTGAGGGACCACAAGCTAACCCATGACTGATATCTGTACTTGTATACTGCAATTTATGACATAATAATATGGAAAACATGCATAATAGGCCATAAGGTTCAACTAAAATAATATAACATCAATGTTGGCAAAAAATACCCAAAACAACTTAAAACTGAATCTGAAAGCTAAATCTAACCATAAATGCAAAAGCCTCTAAGTACTGTCTGAAATAAGGAGTTGAAGGAGCATGTCTCCAACTAACTCTGTATGCTGAATACGACTGCTACTGCTGGTCTGGGACTCATGCCACTAAACCTATTTGGTGTAACATGAAAAGAAAGCACTATAGCGCAAATGTGTTAGTACAACTGGAGTACTGAGTATACGAGTGAGGTAGGCTAATGCAAAGGGTTTACATGTATGAATAATACTATTGATTGACTAATATGAACGTAAGAGTAAAAACATACATACATAGTAACTAAGATCGTGAGTACGTAATGGCTAAATTTGTATGCCAATACATGGCTAGAATCATAGTTCTGATAACATGGATGACTGTATCTGATAGCCCTGAATCTGGTTAAACTCTCTGAGTTTCATGCTATAACTAAATTTGACCGTATCTAATAGTCCTCGTATACTGATATCTAAAGAACTGTCTGAGTTCTTTTACTGAGATAGATACAGAAAATATGGCAGGTAGTTGTTTACCTGACATGACCCATGTATGCCATTATGGCTAAACTGAGGTCCAATCTTTGCCCCAACTGAAGGGGTATCAATACCACGCCACTGGTAATGACAGTTGTGAGTGACCCTTATCTGGAAGGTACTCAAGGTTAGAATGGTGGGACCCTAAACTAACACATTAAGCCACCTCATCAACCCTAACCTGATAGGCTAAGATATCTCAACCTACACTGGCTACGTAGTTCTGGAACACAAGGGTGACTGCTAATAATCACACCCTAAAACTGGTAGGTGAGTCCCTATCCTTGGGTTCACTCGGTGCTAACTTCTACTCCCATCTGAAGAGACTAAACATGATTTAACTGACTGTACATAGATAGATTAATTGACTTCCATTGACTGACGGAGTAGTACTATTATCTGAGAGTTAATTGAGATCATGAGATTTCTGAGGTTTTCCTGAGTCACATGACTGACTGATTTCTATAGATTATAGCTTGACTGAGATTATCATGACAAAATGACATGGCTCTAGGCACACAACTATTTTTTTGGGTATGAATACCCCCAGGAACCGATAGAAGGAAACTAACACATAACATGACTTGATCATAGTATTTGAGTCCACAATTCATAATATCATAAGTAGGGGATATCAGATTTTATATAGTTATTCCATATCTTAAACATTGTAGGGAATGCATAGATATATTTTGTGTACATACTGTACATCTCTATTATCTTACATGCTTCATAACTCCATAATAGCAACACATGAAAAGCATGGGATCATATTGAAGTATATAGCTAACACGGACTTGTCATTTACACATCATAGAACCATATAAACATGAATTTCTAGCATCCTAAGCATTTTATCAAACACCTTGCATGTATTCTTTAAGGCATAGGTGAGTTTCATACTTGCACTATATTAAACTACCTAAAGTTCATGTTTTTTAATTAACAAACATATATATTCCATGAAAACACCTTTAGACATCACATTGAAACTTAAACAACAATCTCCAACATGTACATACTTATATCACCACAAAAACTTGACAAAATAATACTTAAAACAAGGTTCTTGAGCTCTATGAATGGATTGGATCAATAGATGAACACTACGCATACCATAGTGATTGAATCTTGTAATAGATCTAATGTTTCTGAAGGTTCTTGAAGAATTCCTTAGGCTTGCTCTTGAGGAGATGATCTTGAGAGAAAACCCTAATCTTGTGGTTTAGAGTGTAAGAGAGGGTTTCTATGATGCTTAACTACAGAAAAAATTTGAAAAATTATGCCTGTTTAGGGTTATAAGTCATGGAAGGTGAAAGAAAATACCAAAATACCCTTATGAAATAAATTTCCAGTTGTTGAAAATCATAGCTAACGACATTTGTGATAAGGCATCAAAAATATGGTAAGCCATCAAAAATGTCGTCACACAAGAGCTGGAATTGATAGTTTCTGCCTAAGTCTGACAACATTTGTTACAAGGCGTCACAAATGTGGTAATCTACCATGAATTTCATCACTTAGAAGCTAGTTTCTGCCTAAGGCTGACGACATTTGTGGAAAGGTATCACAAATATGGTATGCTACCACGAATGTCATCACTTAAGAGCTGGTTTCTGCCTGAGGCTGACAACCTTCGTGATAGGGCATCACAAATGTGGTAAGCTACCATGAATGTCGTCACTTAGGAGCTAGTTTCTGCCTAAGGCTAACAACCTTCGTGATAGGGTGTCACAAATGTGGTAAGCTACCACAAATGTCGTCACACTGTTTCCAGCCTGACATGCTGGAGTAAAATAGGAATAACTCTTTGCTCTGATATCGTATTTAGGCAAATTTGATATCGTTGTAAAGATAATTAAATTATGTATCTATTGATAGGTCATGAGATAAAAAATTCCAAGTATAATGAGAGATATGCTCGTTTAAATATGACTATGGCAATATCTTTCTCAAGAATTCGATCAGTAAGGAATGTTTTGATTCGTCTGATAGCTGAGAGTTATTTTAAGCGTTAATATACATCTGACCTACTCATAAAACTATAAAATAACCATGATGTACTATGCATAAGAATGGCACATAGCTCTAATATTGGTTTTGATTTTTTGGGGTATTACAAATTTAGTATATTCAATTAACATGTTAACATATTATCAGTAAATCAAGTTTAGCCAAGCTAAGTCTGGACAAGTCAAGCAACAACAAGTCAATTCAAAGCATGATCAAGTCAACAACCCTAACTCTAATAAAATTCAAGTCAGCAAACCATGACTCCAATAATAGAATTTTCAAAATATATGATAAGTAACCTAACAACATAAGAATCAAAATATATCAAGAATATTTATATTTTTTGGTTCACTCATGAAATCGTAAAACTCACCTGACCCTCGTACATACACGCTATAAATGATGTATACTAAACCCAAGGCATAAGTATATGCTAATATTATTTTGCATGGTGCCTTTCTGAGCACAAAATACCTATTCTTATTAGACCGTGAGAGGGTATCCATACAAAAAGTTTAGTGAATGGGGTTTAGGCATTTTTGTTTAAGTAATTTTTTAGCTATTTTAATTTTGGATTAGGATCCAGGTATTGGTAATTAGTTGCTTACAATTTTGTAGCGAGTCATTAAGTTTAAGAATCTAGACTTAGATTATTCCTTCTTCTTAATCATTAAAGAATGAACAATGGATAAATTGGAATCTATTATGATGATCAAATTCATTACTACTACGAGACACCTCGAAATTAGTGTGAAATATGGATATTAATAGGGATTCATTTGTAAACTTATGTAGGGCCACGTGTATTAAAATGTTACAACTTAAAAAAGTTGGATTGGACTAACATCAACTCACTATAAAGGGATTTATTCTAATGTTATGATGCTACTATAATAATGTGCATTCCATTATAGCAATATGACATAGACCAAAATACCTACTTAAGTAGTTTTATTTCTTTTCTCCACCCAATCTTAAATAAACGACATGGGAGGCTCTAAAAAACCCTTAGAGTTGCCTCCAATATCTTGGTACATGGAGAAGAGGAGAAATGGATGAGGATGGGGGAAAACCCATGCATTTTTAAGGATTATTGTGTCTGTGATCCTAGCAAGGTTGAATTTCATATTCGTTTATTCTTCCTACAAATGGTTGACATCTAGGTAAGCTATGGTTAATTGAGTAGTATAGATTTGGATTCACGAGCATAAATATAACGTAGATGGATGGGAATTTCATGTGGCCTTTGGTTTAAAATGGCTAAAATTGGTTAAAGTTAGGGGCTGATGTAAATGATCTTATGTTATTGTATGATTTTTTTCCTACCTTATTACCTAATATGGATATTTCTATAACTGGAATGTTCGTATAGGTTATTGGTAAAGCAATGTTGGCAGACACTTGTGTTTAGGGTTTTAGTACATGGATATAATTTATCCCCTGTGGGTCATGTATGGAGGGTAAATGTATCACCTATGGTATGTATTTATTAGGGTCGAGTCATTATGATGGTTCCATGAGTAAATTGGGGAATATATTTATCTGTTTGATACATTTGGGATTCTTATATGGACTGATTACTTGTCATATATTTTGAGATTTTTATTAGTTGAGTTATGATTTGCTAACTTGATATTGTTAGTGTCAGGGTAATTGACTTAGTCCTGGTTTGACTTGACTTGTTTTCTCTTGACTTTAACTGACTTAGCTTGTCTAAACTTGATTTGGTGATAATATGTTGACTTGTTGATTGAATATACTAAACTGCTCATTTGATACTTGTTCTACTAAGTGTATGGTAGTTTTGACTGTAGATTAACATGTGGCACTGTATTCTAGTTAAGTGTAGGTTGCTTTGAAATTAATCATTAATTCTTATTATGGCTTGACTTGTTATAATGACTCTAGTGGTGAAATGACCAATGGGGTTAAGGTTTATTAAGGAGTTCTATGTCAGTGGGACTTGGAATAGGAATAGTGTATAGTATGGGTTAAATCTGAGATAATGTTCAGAGGGAGAGGGGTTAGGTGGATAGGTTACATGTCTGAATAGGACTTCTCCATTTATGCTAGGTGACTTATTCGGTTATTGATTTAGGACTAGGTTTTTCCCTTATTGTTGTTGTATTTGAAAAATTATATTGGTCTTTGGTGTCAGGCTAGGGTTAGTGGTCTGGGGTGGTAGAGTTGTAGGAAAAAACAAAGTGCCTTAGAATTTATAACCAAAAGATAGTAAGGGGGTTGGGTAATGAGTCTTAAAGAGTACATGTTTATTTTTACATATTTATATTATATTGGTGTAATCTAATTTGGGTCAACCACTGAGGCTGACTAGTACATATGGTTTGCATTGATGTTACTCTTGCTATACCCTTTATGGGATATAATCTTTTATGGGAATCATTATTGGTTTCTTAACTATTGTGATAGTGATCCTTCGGTAGCTCCAACTTCTCTCATTCATAGTGGAAGTTGTGTCCAATTTTATTTTTCCTTTAATAGATTTTGTACTTATTTAGACTATATTCTAGGGTAGTTATAGTTCCATATTTTTTTGCAAGGGTTTTTCTATAATAAAGTTGGTTTCATTATTTAAATAAAGACTTCTGCTTGATTTCTTAAAGGTATGTGAAGGGGTTCTCCTTCCTAGATGAATCAGAATAGGTGCCTTCACGTTCCGGTAGTTTGGGTCATGACATCAAGACCGACCAAATTAAAGGTCTTTGAGTCCAATTCCATCGACCGTTCATCACTCTAAGTTACATATTTGAAGTTATTACCCTTTTATTATACACAATGATGTTTGTGCGATCCACCATGTGAAGAGGACTTCAACCATGTGACGGTGTGGGTAAGGTAGTGGCTCCACCAATTCTGCAAAAAATAACCATACAAACTATGCTTCAGTCGCATGGCCATGCTTGATTTCTCCAATTTTTAAAGTTTTATCTTTGTTTTGCATTTCAAGAGGGATATTCTTGTCCTGTATCCTCAATAAATTCTTTTAATATTCTAGAAATATCCCAAATATGCCTTATAACTCCTAAATCCCTCATTTCCTCCTCTCAAACCTCTACAAGTCAATAAAGGATCTTCTACTCAATACTCAAATTTCAAGGACTTAGTTTAGGATTTCAGTTCTAGAAATATGTAGAGTTTCAACAAGGTTTCACTCCGTCCTTGTGCCCAAGAACTTCATTTTCTTAAACAATTTTATGAATCTAATAGCTAGGGTTCATACCCAAGTTCTCTTAATTTTTATTTTATACTTTCTTATGAACTTATTTACATATTCATACTAGAATTCATGAAATTTATGGTTTACTTATGACATAATCACATACTTGAACTTATGGTTTACAAAATAGTTTAATTTGACATGAAACACTGTGATTTAATAAACAATGAAATATTTTAGCATGAAATAAACTATTTGATATGATGTAACTCCATGGTCTCAAACTTAGTACGAATGCTATGAAACTGGTGGACATGAAATAGAAATAGAAGCATTATTAGTTTTCAAATATAAAATTAGTTTATGCTTATTTCACGATGAACTTATAATTTCTTATCTAAATCATGATTTATCCATCAATATTCATGCTTTAAGGTTTCTTATATACTCTGAACTCTATACTAAAGAGACATGATTTTAAATATATGATTTTTAGCATATAAACTATTATATGAAATAGATATTAGTCTCACTACAAAAAGATCTATGAACATCATGGCATCTAGATATGTCAAGTGTGATTTATTATTAGTGTGACACTCGGGTATGCCATAAATGCTTATGAATAATTTTCTGACAAATATAAGGTTCATGATTAGTATGACATCCAGAGATGTCATCAATGGTTATGAATAGTTTTCTAACAAAAGTGATGTTCATGAGTAGTATGACATCTCGATATGTCATTATGATTTATGAACTGTTTTGACATTTAGATATGTCACATGATATGATATGAATACTAGTATATTTTTGGGAGTAATATTTAGCAATGTAAGAACAACTGTTCATAATAAACTAAATATTCATAACTATATTCCACAGTAGGATAAGGGTCTTTCGTTAGTTGATGTTGACACCTTTCTCCTTTTTAGGCTTATTTCAGGATTCTTATGTTTATGATTCTAACTCTAGCTAGTTAGAACAACCTTTTTCAGTGTGGGTGTATAATACCTAACTCCATGTTGCACACATGGTTTATGTTGGTTAAGAAACTCACATTTAAGAGATTTAGCTTCATTTTTATGTTTTTCATGATATAATCCTTGCACGTTCTAAAATAATTTTAGATCTACATTCCTTCAAATATGATTTTCATAAATTATGGTTTCACATGTGTATTTCCTTTCAGAAGTACTCCTTTAGTGTCTTTAAGTTGTCTTACTTTTAGTCGATATAAATTATTATGTAATCTATCATTCTTGTCTTTTTATTAATGCACATTGCTATCATGTCTTTATGCTATTTGGTTATTTCCCTACATACTCGGTATATTCAAATATACCAATCGCATAATTTTTTTTGCCTACATTTTTAATGTGGAGAGGATTTAGAAGCTCATTCTCACTATCACGAACCAACGCACCAGATCATGTCGAACACCTACCTATACCTACCCCAGATAGGAGAACCTTAAAGAACCCACTATTCAATCAAATATGGAAGTTACTACAACATTCACTTAATCAAATAGTCCCCAACACCAAAAAATGTTTTCATTGTTAGGCCCCTCAGGACTACACCTTCACGGTGAGCTATATAATTCCATTGAAGCCTAATTTAAAATAATTTGCACATAATTCCAACCACTAACCCAAGAGTCTTATATTAAGGCATTTACCACTTGGTACCGTCATACCAGTTATCTTCCAACCTCATATAATCATGCCAAACCAATTCATGTAACCATTCGACTGACATGTTCTAGTTTAAAATCCAAAGCATGGCCACCAAGGGCCTTTCAAATCTATTTTAACCATTTATCCATTAATGTCATTTAATGGGTTCATACATAAGTTGAATTATACAATTATCCATGTTCATAAACCAAATTTACAAAGTAGGTTAGAGTTAATGCCAATATCAAGCCAAAAGACATCAATTGGGGAAAACCCATGTTTCCCATACTAATTCCCATAACAATGCACCCAATCAGTCCAAAAAACATAAATTTAAAGCATAAATTATCAATATAAATCATAGGAAAAGTAGTTCAAGTCATACCAATCAAAACCCGTCAATCCAATTTCAATTCCATCAATCAAAAACACATAAATAATGAATAAATAAGTGCCGTAATGTAAAATTAAAGTGTGGGAATAAGATACATGCCAGAAATACAAAAAAATTAAAGTCAAATCTATGTTTGGAGCCCGGATGGTGAATTCACTGTAAAACCCTCTTTGAAAACTAAAGGGAATAGGATTA
>NW_025851047.1:0-3761 GCF_002878395.1 Capsicum annuum
CAGGGTTAGCTCAGGACTACTTGTAGTTCGGAGCATCGTGTGGCATCTCGGTAACTAGATTTTGTGTCATTACAATCTTGGTATCAGAGCCTAAGGTTTAGAGAGTCCTAGGGAATCAGACAAGCCATGTTACGTAGAGTCTTGATCATCGGTGTAAAGCATGCCACATCTATGAGCAAGAGGCTATAGAGTATTTAGGAAATTATCTCTTCTTTTGTGATCTATCGTGCATTCATTGTCTTTGTCTAATTATAAATCATGCTTTCACATGAAAAATGCCTCATCATTTAGCTAACGCCCGCGGAAATGATAACAAGCCATCTCATCCCGCAGATTCTTTGAACAAGAATGTGTCTTACACAGAGTTTCTGGATGCCTTTTAGGCGCTAGCCTAAGCTGTGATAGCTAATGTTCAGGGCAACCATTAGTCTATAGTCCCACCTCAGTAGGATGGGGACTTAGCCTGTCATAATTTGAGATTTTATGAGTATGAACCTGTCGGAATTTTTTGGGCCAAAAGTATTTTAGGACCTACAACTTTATCTAGATGAGGTGAAGAAGATCACCTGAACTATTCATGTTTTTGAAGAGAAGAGTGTTGAATTGGCATCCTATAGGCTGAAGGATGTTGCATATTATTGATATAGAAGAAAAGAAGAGGAGAGAATGTAGCTCCCATGAATTGGCAGATGTTTCAAGATATATTCTTAGGCAATTTTTTTCCTTACGAGATTAGGGAAGCTAAGATAGAATAAATCATGAACTTGAGGCAGGGACTAATGACTATGACGGAGTATTTCCTCAAGTTCAACTAGTTGTCTAAGTGTTCCCCTGAATAGATGGCTGACCCAAGGTCAAGCATGGGTAAGTTTGTGACTGGCGTGTCTGGGTTAGTCGTTAAGGAGTGTAGGAATGCTATGTTTATGAGATATTAATTTTCGTAGATTAATGATGCACGTTTAGTAGATTGAGGTAGAAAAGATGAAAGAAAAGAAAGAGAGAGCAAATAAGAGAGATAGAATAGGTCAGTTTGATCATGGTCAGAATTGGTCTGGAGGAGGAAAACATTCACAGTTTTAGAATCATTCATCTATGCCGGAACCTTCTTCAGTCAGTACTCTTACTCCCAAAACTAAGTAGGAACAGTGGGGTATGTCTTCTATGTCCAGATCTCACCGTAGTGTGAGTGGGAAACCTAATCATCCCCTATGTGCTAAGTATAGTAAGAATCATAGAGGGGAATGTCTGTGGGGCTAAAAGGGTTGTTATGGTTGTGGCCAGCAAGGTCATGGAATCAAAGAGTGCATGTATGCAAGATGGGGTAATAAATATGTTTGTCCTCAGACTCAGGTTAATAATGCACTAGTTCCTTTAGGTCTCCCATCTCCTCCTCAGGGTGAATCATCCAGCACTGGTGGCAGCCAGTGCCAAAATTAGTTTATGCCTTACTATCCCATCAGTAGTAGGAGAATTCACCTGATGTTGTGACTGGTATGCTTTGTGTCCTTCATTTTTCTATTTATGTGTTGTTAGACCCTGGGTCGAGTTCCTCTTATGTGACCTCATTAGTTGCTGTGAATTTTGAGTTAAGTTCTGAAAAAAATCCTTGAGCATTTCTTAGTTTCTACCAAGTAGGTGAGTCAATTGTTGCTAAACAAATCTATAAAAAGTGTCCTATCACTGTCCTTCATAAAGTCATGTTAGAAGACTCGATAGAGTTAGATATGGTTGATTTTGATCTTATTCTTGGTATGGATTGGCTCCATTCCTATTATGCTTCTATAGATTGTCACACCCGTGTGGTGAAATTTTAGTTTCGAGATGAGCCAGTCTTTTAGTGATCAAGTAATTCAGTGTCTCCCGAGAGTAATTTCATATCTTACCTTAAGGACAGAAAGTTGATATCCAAAGGTTTCATTTACCACCTAGTTCGAGTTAAGGACACTAAGTCTGAGACTCCAAAAATACAGTCCGTCCGAGTGGCCAATGAGTTTCCTGATGTTTCTCTAGAAGATCTCCAAAGGGTACCTCCTGATAGAGAGATAGAATTTGGTATTGACCTACTCCTAGATACTCAGCCTATTTTTATACCTCCTTATCGTATGGCTCCTACAGATCTTAAGGAGTTGATGGAGAAACTCATATATCTTCTAGATAAAGGCTTCATAAAGCCTAGTGTTTCTCCATGGGGAATTTTTTTCCTATTCGTGTGAAATAAAGATGGTTCTCTGTGTAAGTGCATCAATTATCATCAGCTGAATAAAGTTACAGTCAAAAGCAAATATCCTCTTCCTAGAATTGATGACTTATTTGATCAACTCCAAGGTGCAAGTTATTTCTCAAAGATAGACCTTAGATCCGTCTATCATCATATTAAAGTAAGGGAATGTGATATTCCAAAGACAACCTTTAGAACCTGTTATGGTTATTTTGAGTTTTTAGTTATGTCTTTTGGGCTAACCAATGCTCCAGTAGCTTTCATGGACCTCATGAATCAAGTGGTCAAGCAGTATCTAGACATGTTTCTCATAGTATTCATAGATGATATCCTTGTATTCTCCCATAGTGAGGATGACAATATCGATCATCTTAAAATATCTTGAAGATACTTAGAGACCATCAATTGTTTGCCAAATTTAGCAACTGTGAATTTTGGCTATGATCAGTAGCCTTTCTTGATCATATTGACTCTGACGATGGCATTAGAGTCGATCCCCAAAAGACAGAAGTCGTAAGAAATTAGCCTAGACCTATCTCACTATCAGACATTAGGAGTTTCTTGGGTCTAGCTGGTTATTACTGCCGTTTTATTAATGATTTCTCTTCTATCGCATCTCCTACGTCTAAATTGACCCAAAAGAAAGTTAAGTTTATGTGGTCAGATTTCTACGAGAAAAGCTTTCAGGAGTTGAAGACTCCACTCACTTCAGCCTCAGTTCTAGCATTGCCTAATGGTTCAGATGACTTTGTTGTTCATTATGATGCCTTTAGAGTTGGTTTGGGTTATGTGTTGATTCAGAGAGGTAAGGTCATAGCCTATGCCTCTAGACAGTTGAAGCCTCATAAAAAGAATAGCCCAACCCATAATCTTGAATTAGTTGTTGTGGTGTTTGCTTTAAAAATTTGTAGACATTATCTGTATGGTGTGCATGTTGATGTATTCACGGATGACAAAAGTTTGCAGTATGTGTTTACTCAGAGAAAGTTAAATCTCCGTCAGAGAAGGTGGTTGGAGTAGTTGATGGACTATCATATGAGTGTGTTGTATTATCCGAGCAAGGACAATATAGTGAAAAACTCTCTTAGTAGATTGTTTATGGGCAGTATTGCTCATATGAAGGATGATAAGAAAGTGTTAGCATGAGAAGTTCATTATTTGGCAAGATTGGGTGTTAGTTTGGTTGATTTAGCTGAAGGGAACATTTGGGTTCAGAGTAGTTCTAAATCTTCTCTACTTTTAGAAGTGAAGGAGAAGAAGAATAGGGATTCTAGTTTGGTCAAACTGAAGGATTCGGTTAAAGACCACAAAGTGGAGGTTTTCTCCTAAGGGGGAGATCGTGTGTTAAGATACTAGAATAAATTGTGTGTGTGCCTTGTGTTGTTGAGTTAAGATAGAGAATTATGGCTACGGCTCATGGTGTGCATTATTCTATCCATCTAGGAGCTACCAAGATGTACCGCGACTTGTGGGAAATCTATTAGTGGAGTGGAATAAAGAGTGATATAGCGAATTTGGTAGCAAAGTGTGCAACTTGTCAACA
>NW_025851048.1:0-7257 GCF_002878395.1 Capsicum annuum
TATATATATATATATATATATATATACAAGATTATGATGTGCAACCTTAGTATCATTGGTTGATAAGATTTTTATTAAGTATTTAGTGTCATATTATATTAGCGGTTTGGTATGTTATAGTTCAACACAAAATATTTAGCCTGACATTTAGGCTAATTTAAAAGAAAGATGATAAAATAAGCAATATAAAATTAAAATACCTTAAAATGAAAGAGCTTAATCAGTGCCTTCTGGAAATTTGAACAAATTTTTACTAACAGATGAATATATTACAATGGGGGCAGAGAGTAGTAAAAGGAGTAAGGTGGTTCTAAAACCTACCTCTCAATACCTAAAATGAGATCCTTTTATAGAGGATTCTCCTTGGGAAATGACAAACTAAAATTTAAAAGCATGAAAAATATGACATCTCTTATTGTACTTATACATCATTGCTATATTGACTAACATACTTTATTTGTCACATCTTCTTTAAAGATTCTTTAAGAAAGCTATAAAATATTTTATAAAAGATGACTTCACATGTCATTGCCCCAATAATTTTATGATATGGGGACTTGTATTTCTTATAATTTTATTCCCTTGCCTTTATCTTTTGACGACTAAAAGATTCTTTCAATTTTTCTCTGAAGTTTTGCAGGTATTTATCAAGGTCAATTTCATCATAACTTTGAATACTTTGTGATTCTTCTGCTAATCAATCTTCTTCATTCTCTTTGGTATGACCAGCAAATGTCATAGAAACGCCTGATGCATTTTCCAAGTCAAGATTTCTCATTAAATCCTTTTTAACTTCCTCCATGTATGAGGATATGATTTCTGACCTGGTTATGATCCCTTTCTTCATTTGAAGTCTCGTAGTGGTATTTTTGAAAGGACTAATATCATCATTTTGTTGCATTGGTTCCATGTCCCTTTGTTCTTTGTACTTAGCAATGACTTCCTTAATTGAATCAATTATTGCTTGTCCATGGATATGTCCTTCAGCCATTTTCTAATTTAGTTTATTTCAGAATTTTGTATAAAATATTCTTTTGAGGCATTGAAAATTATTTAGATTCGGTTTTACTTTCATGGACCATTTCATTATCCATGAAATATAGAACTCAATAAAAAATACATGATAGAAATTTCTTTAAAATAGATATTATCTCTCTCTAATTTTATTAATGTTGGAGATATCTAACCATTCAGTATATATGCTTTTAAATGGTTCTGGTAAAATTTTTATGGATGGTCCGTAGTGAATCCACCAATGTCCAAATCAGTTAGAAATATTTTGATTAAAAATATTTCCACAAATTTTGATAAACCATGAATGTTTTCTATTAGGATTTTCATATAAAAGAGCTTTATTAAAGCTTTCAACATAATTCAAATAATTAAATTTAACTGAAATTTTTTGCTCAGAATGTAAATAATCCTTTTCTTTAAGAGTACTAATACCCCATTCCTCAGGAGTAATAATTTTTTAATAATAATTTTTGAAAAGCTATAAACTTTTCTAATATTATTAGTTGGGTAAAAATGCTGAATTTCAACTGATCCTGTTTGAGAGAGTATTGTCTCAAAATGCATCCTATATTTATATACAGTAGTAACATATGATGTAGTATCTAAGTACCTTTGCATTAATTGTAATGTTGGACATACTTCTAACCATTCAGTATATAAGCTTTTAAATGGTTCTGGTAAAATTTTTATGGATGATCCGTAGTGAATCCACCATTGTCCAAATCAGTTAGAAATATTTTGATTAAAAATATTTCCACAAATTTTGATAAACCATGAATGTTTTCTATTAGGATTTTCATATAAAAGAATTTTATTAAAGCTTTCAACATAATCCCAATAATTAAATTTAACTAAAATTTTTTGCTCAAGATATAAATAATCCTTTTCTTTAAGAGTACTAATACCCCATTCCTCAGGAGTAAAAATATTTTTAATAATAATTTTTGAAAAGCTATAAAATTTTCTAATATTATTAGCTGGGTAAAAATGCTGAATTTCAGCTGATCCTGTTTGAGAGAGTATTGTCTCAAAATGCATCCTATATTTATATACAGTAGTAACATATGATGTAGTATCTAAGTACCTTTGTATTAATTGTCATGGATCATCTTTTCATTTTAAATTATTCTGATCCAGGATAAGTATTACTTCATCCTTCTCATTCTGTTCATACAATTCAATATTTTTGTTATTATCATCTGTCAGAGCACTTGAATATGAGGGATATCATTCTCCCTTTTTTTAGATTTAATAAACTCCAAAAATTTTTGATACATTTGTTGATCTTTATTAAGATCTGAAGTACTTGCAATATTTGCAGATATAAATTTTTGGCTTTCCATTTGGACTAGGACATTGCCTCTGCCCATTCTTGATCGTCCTCTTCCCCTTCCTCTATTAGAGGAGGTTGAAAACTATGATCTCATCCTGTATAAAAGAAATGATGTCAATTTAAATATTCTCTTGTGAGAAAGTCGGGAAGACTATTATCAGATCCCTTTAAATATTGTATTTCAAAATCAAACGGAGCCAATAAAGTTTGTCATCTTGCAAACATTTGTTTAGAAATATCATGCTTACAATCCCAATTAAATATGAATTTTGCTGCTTGACAATTAGTTTTTATTAAAAACTTTGGATTATATAAATCCCCTTTGAACTTCAAAACACACTTTACTATTGCAAGAATTTCTTTTGCAATAGTTGCATAATTCTTCTGGCTAGTATTCCAATTTTCAGAATAGAATTGAATAATATATGCTTGTTGATCTTGCGGGGAATATTGTTTCAAAATTCCTCCATATCCAATATCAGGAGCATCTGTTTCTACAATTTTTTCTCAATTAGGATTAGCCAGTGTAAGGCATGGCAGATTATTAACCATTGCCTTAATAGTTTTGACAGCTTGAGTATGATCCTCTATCCAGGGTTTTGGATTCTTTTTCAATCTATCATATAAGATAGATGTATCCTTAGCAAGGTCCTTTATAAAAGGAGAAATATAATTTAGACTTCCCAAAAATCTTTGTAATTGAGTTTTATCCATTATAACATCTGGAAATTTAGAAGCAAATTCTATGCTTCTATTTACAGTAATTATTTTTCATTGTCAATATTATGATCTAAGAACCTTGCTTTCATTTGAAAAAGAGACATCTTGGGTTTAGATATTACTAACACATTTTGCATAGTAATTTTCTTGAATAAATCTAGTTGTTTAAAGTGTATTTCCACATTTTTTTAAAAAACTAGTACGTCATCAATATAAACTATTATAAAATTGTTATAAAACATGAAAATATCATTCATAATATTTTGAAATTTGGAGGGAGCATTTTTCAATCTAAAAGACATTACATTCCATTCGAATTGGCCCATAGGAATATTAAAAGTAGCTTTATATTTATCTGCTTCTACAATTTGGATTTGTCAATATCCTGATTTTAAATTAAATTTTGAAAATATTATGACGTTGTATAACCTATCTAGTAAATCTTTTTTATTAGGTATTGGATATCAAATCTATTTCAGAACTTTGTTGAGAGGTTTGTAATTCATAACTAACCATGGAACCCCTCTTTCCTGCTTTGGTTGTTTATTAACATAAAAGGCAGTACATGACCATGGTGATTTGGAAGGTCTTATAAGGCCTTTATGAAGAAAAGAATCAATTTCTTTTTTACATAACTCTAAATATTCTGAGTGCATCTGGCATGGCCTAGCTTTAGTGGAAATATTATTTTCTCTAAAGTTATCTTCATATGGAAGACTGACCACATATTTTTTTCTTTTCCAAAAAGTATTTGGATGATCCCCACAAATTTCTAATGAAAATTGATTCTTCAAAAATTCTATTTTTTTTATTTAATTTAGGATTTGTCAAAGTCTATTTTATTGTTAGACTATAAATTTCGTTTTTAAAAAAAATCAACCTGCCTATATTTGGTAAGTATTTTTTCTTTTATTAAATTTAGACATCGCGTATATGGTGGTGAACACCATTCAAATTTAGTTTCCTTGTTATTAAATGTGTCAGTTACACCATTTTCATCCCACCAAATAATAGGATATATGTGAACAAACCATGACATCCCTAAAATAATTTCATCTCTAATATCTTTTACTAAAACAAAGGTTTCTAGCATGCATGATTTGCCTTGACAAATATATGCCTTTGAAATTTTATATTCAACTCTCATTCTATGACCACTAGCATTTCTTAGAATATGAGTAGTTTTATGAAAATATTTAGAAGATATTAAACCTTCCTATATGCAATTACAATCTTCTCCACTATCAATGAGAGCTGTAAATTTTTTTTTGAAGTTATAATCAATCAAAAGAGTTATCTTTGCATCAAATTTCTAGCGTGTTATAACTTCTACTGTTTGAAAAAATCCTTCTTCTGGTAGGCTAGGAATATTATTTTCACGACCCAAGGCTACTCCCTAGTCGTAACACGGTGCTTGAAACCACAAGTGATCCCAAGTGAACCCATGAACTAGCATACTGCTTGAGCAACTGATTTAATAGGTATTAAATAGCTAGTTCTGGTGTGCGAAAACATAAGCATAATGAAATCTGAATAAGTATGTAATTGATAAAGTTTACAATCTGATAAATCTGAAGAGAGAAATTGAAATTTACTTGACTGACTCTACTATACTAACTATAGATAGCTGGGATATGCCTCCAGCTACTACTAATTAACATATAAGAATAATAATAAAAATAAAGTACATGATCCACATCTGACTAGAGTCCCCGAAATAGGAGAACTCATCACCTGTTGGCTGAAAACCGCAA
Organism: Capsicum annuum; assembly: GCF_002878395.1. NCBI lineage: Eukaryota > Viridiplantae > Streptophyta > Magnoliopsida > Solanales > Solanaceae > Capsicum > Capsicum annuum. The sequence goes on from NW_025851048.1 coordinate 4,822, forward strand.
TTGTCTATTCGTGATGTGTGGGCTAAAACTGGTACCTACATTATGAAACAATGTAGACACACAGACGTATATGTGGATCACTACTTCTAGAATGTACTGAGTAAGTGGGGGTGAATGGAATAAGTAAAATTGAGTTTATGAGTAACCTTACACATACATGCTAAGTATAAGTAGACTCACCAAGAGATAGAAATAAGCTGAAAGCTGATATATCTTAAAACATGATTAACAAACAAAATCTGATAAGATAGTGAGTCACTACACTTAGTTTCTTAAAACTTTACTTCCGTAGAATAAGTAGAACTAAAGCTGGAAAACAGTAAAGCATGGAGACTGTATGAATACTGGGTCTGAAATTATGTGATGGAAACTAACATAACTCAAGGATCTGAATATACAAATATACTGAGCACGAACGCATAAATATACAAAACCAAACATAACATAGACCAAGCTGATCTGAATAACTGAATTACTGATAGCTGAATACTGAAGAACTGACGTCTGAATACTGAATAACTGATATCTCGATATTGATTAGCTGGTATCTATATACTGATTAACTGATAACTATATATTGATTAACTGATAACTGAATACTGGTCATGTAAAATTAAACTATACTTAGTCTGAGTAACTAGACAAAAGTTGTGGGGTATTGTGTATATGAGATAAGGACTAACAGAACAACATGAGATAACTGAGCATGAATGCATGAAAATTGTAGTATCTGAGAATCCAAGACGAAGTGTATATTTGTTATGTCATTGAGACAATCTGAAATTCTAAAAGACTGAAATTTGTATAACTGAATAACTGAAAGTCTATATACTTAGTCAAGCAAACCTGAACTGAAAATATATTGAATACTAACTGAAATTGTAGGAGCGATCATGTAACCGACATAAATCATGTGAGCTATCATGGAGTCCACGTCTGACCCACATTAAGGAGGGTTATTCTATCCTTGCCATCAGAATAAAACCTAAACTATACTGATCACTAAATTGATATCCCGAAAGACTAAAGAGTCACCCTCTACTGGCAGATGCTCTCATAAGATATGTGTCAACCCTCGACTGGCAGGAAGACATCTCAAACCTACGCTGGCTATGTAGTTCTGGAACTCAGGGACTGTTACTAAAAGTCACACCTTCTACTGGCAGGTGAGCCCCCATCCCTAAATTCGCTTAGTGCTAAATCCTACTCCAAACTGAAAGACACTAAAATACTAACTGGTGCATGCACTGATAATTGATAAGCGATAAGTTCAGGTCATGTACTTTAAAAATAACAGTATATACAGATTCTGAGGTAATTATTAACATATAAACTGATAATGCTCATCATGAATATGAACATATGAGTATACTGATAAGATTCATGGATTAACAGTCTGAGTAATTAAAAAGCTGAATTTATGTAAATCACATAGGTATCGGGTGTTCATAACTCACCAGCATTGAATGAGTATAAAATATGATATCAAACTTAAAACACTGTAATAAGTGAATATGGTTAGAAGACCCAAACATGGGCATTTCATCAAACATGTCAAAATCATAAACTTATTCATGAGAATATCGTGAACACGAGGGAAACAATAGGATTTCATGGCAAATATCATAACTTGAGGATTTATCTTGAATCAACTGAACATGACATGGGAATTACAACCTTCAAAACATGATATGACTCATTCCACTTGAGAACACTTATAATCATAACTTGAAATTAAATTAACAAGAGATTCTTGGAGATAGTTTAACTTAATCATGTAAAACTCATAATTTAAAACCAAAAAAGGGTTCTTGGGCTCCATGGTTGAAAGGGGACCCATGGATGAACTCCCACATACCTTAAGCTTTTAACTTGAAAGAGAAACACCAATCTTGATGCTTTCTTAATAGTTCTTGAACTTGGAGAACTTGAATTCTTGATTTCTTAGGGAGAAAGGAATTGAATTTATGTTCTTAGGGAAAGAGAATGGCTTTCTTGGGAGAAAAATTAGAGAAAAAGGGTAGAATTATACCCTAACTGATACCCAAGTCGTGTTATGAATGATTAGGTTGGGGGAAAAGACCTAATTACCCCTCAGGTATTTAAATTTGAAACTGGATGCGGCAGGCTTACCGCGATACGGTCTAATCGTGGTAGTTGAATTCCCTCAGTGCGACACGATGAACATGAGAACGGGACTATTAGCGTGATGCGGCCTTATCGCGATAACCCTTTGGTTTTATGATCCAAACATGACCCAAACCCTGTCCAAAAAATTTGAAAATTCTCCAAGACATGCTCTTTACAACCCCTGAACATGAATTAACTCAAAAACCAATATCTCGGGGTCGGGAAGACCAAGTTAATAATCCTCTAAGTTTAGAAGCATTAAAAATAACTAAGTCCCCAACACTTGGTGAAATTTTCAGGCCTTAA
>NW_025851049.1:0-6580 GCF_002878395.1 Capsicum annuum
TTTTCAAAAATACAAATCAACCCAACCCACACCCCTCTTCAATCCAAATCAACCACTCTCTCTCTCCAGTTTCTCTCAACTCTCTCCCAACCAACAGTTCTGTAAAATTCCTCCCTTCAATCCCCGACAACTTCTACCTCTGGCGAAAAACAGTTGGGCTTTGAGTTTTCCTCTTTTCTCCCTTCAACCCCCAACGACTTCTACCTCCGGCGATAAATAGTTGGGATTCGAGTTCCCCTCTTCAATTCAATCAACCTGTCTCTCATCCCTCTCTCGACAGCTTCTCTCAACTCTCTCCCAACCAATTGTTCTGCAAATTTCTCATTTCAATCCTCGGCGACTTCAACATCCGACTACAAATAGTTGGGCTTCGAGTTCCTTTTCAACTTCAACCTTCAATCGATGTGACAGCCTTGCTCTCCGGCCACAACAACTTCGAATTCTTCATCGTTCCTTTTTTTCTTTCACAGGTAAAAATTTATGGTCTTTTTAGTTTTGAAGAAAACGAGGAACTTGAGCCAACTTCTCTTATAGTATTGGTTAACAATTTTAATATTTGTTGCACTAATTTGAAATGCGGTCTAAAATAGCCTTTTTATTGTTTGTATTTATAAAAACAAAACGACAATTTGGTTTGATTTGTTCTGTTCTTGTTCTTGGTAAAAATGGTGAAATTGTTGTTTTTTGTTGAACAAAATCATGCTACTATTTTTTGTTTCCTCCGACAGATTACCCATCTGGTACAACATATTAACCATCTAATGCAACTAATTTATTATATGATACAACAGATCAACCATCTGATGCACCAGAGGAACCATCAGATTATAATTCTGATGCAACAGATTAACTATCTGATGTAACAGCTTTAACATATGTTGCAACAGATTAAGCATCAGATAAAAATCTAATGCAACTAATTAACCATCTGGTGCAATGGAAGAACCATCAGACTAATGATCTGATGCAACAGATGAACCTCCTGTTGGATAAAATCCCATCAACACTTCCTACAAAAAATGTTCAAGACTTGATTTTTCCAACTGATCATTCATCTGCCGCGATAGATGACCCTATGTTGGAAGAAATCTACACAATATTGACCATTGGCTATTCCAACAGATCACTCATGTGTTGCAATAGATGTGTAACCTATTGCACAGACTATTCATCTTTCTCAATAGATGAGTGATATATTTTGTATTATCGCAACAGATTACTCAGTCGTTGCTACAGGTTAGTTAACTGCTCTAATAGATCACTCATATATTGCAACGGATGTGTGATCTGTTGCACAAACCATTTATCTTTCTCAACAAATGAGTGATATATTTTGTATTATCGTAATAGATTATTTAACTGTTCCAACAGATCACTCATATGTTGCAACAAATGATATCATAACAGTTACGTGATCTGTTGAATAGACCATTCATCTATCTTAAAAGATGAGTGATATATTTTATATTATTGCAACAGATTACTCATCCGCTGCAATAGTTTGATTATATGCTGCAACAAATATACTATCTGGTGCAACAGATCAATGATATGTTGCAACTATTATTTTACTGTTTTGCTTATTTTATTTACTATTATCCTTTTTTAACGATGCATTAATCAATAATAATATATTATTTTATGTTTTTGCTAGTTTTAGATAATATGGTTCCCAAAAGAACAGAAACCGAATCAAGTCCATGTAAAGGAACAAGTGAAGCAGCTAGGTTATATCCACCACTCTATGAGCTTGCCTTACAAGTATTATCTCAATCGAAAGCAGAATATGATGAACACGGGGAGGAGGGATGTTTCAAAAGAGATGATGCAGATGCTAATAGCCCTTCCACTGAAGAGCTGGTCAAAGCCTTCAGCATTGATCGTTTTCCTGTAAGAATGCAGTGCGATAGTTCCGCAAATTTAACGGGTGATTTCGTGGTTAAGTCAGCCATGGAAAAATCTTTTGACGCCTTCAGAAAAATACTTCGAGAATAAAAATTTAATGCTTATTTCAGGGATAGATTCTTTGGTAAATATCTTGATTTGTCAGAGGACAACAATGCTCAAACGTAGGTTTATGTATGAAAACAAAGATAAGACGGATGAGGTGTGGATAAATTACCATGGCATGCCTGTTTGTTTTGGTAGGAAGGAGTTTGCCATAGTTACTGGACTAAAATGTTATCCTCCTTCTCAAGTTATACCTATTCTAACCCAAAAAAAGCACCCCGCACACCCAAAAAAGACAAAGACAAGTCATGTGATCGTGATGACCTGGTGTCCATTTTTGGTCCAAGCTTCAAAAATAAAAATTTGATAGAAGCGTTGAAAGATAAAGGACTTTCAAAGAATCACAAGCAGTCATTGTGCTTGGCTTGGTTTGTACATAATATTCTTTGGGCGAGAGACGTTAACAACAAAATAAGCCTCAATTTAATAAAGCTCCCCGACGATCTTGATGCATTTAATAGCTATACTTGGGGGTATGAAAGCTTCAAAATTACTGTCAAATATTTATTGACTCCGTTAGCACCAAAGACAGTCAACTTATATGACTTCCCATAGGCTTTCAGGGTAAATGTTTCTTTTTTCTATTATGACATCATTCATTTTTTTTGCTCAATAATAGTTTTGATTTATTGGCATTATTTTATAGGCTTGGGCGTTTGAAGCCATTCCTTATTTGAGACAACAAGTGAACTACCAGGAAGGAGTTTCCAGTCCAAGAATCTTAAGATGGTTGTCGGCCAAAACTGATAAAAATGCAAAATTTCTTGATCTCTTCAACCCCCCAAGGATGCAGTAAGTATAATTATAATTAATTTTTTCTTTTAATTAATAATTTTTTTTTGAATGATCTAATCATCATTTTAATATATGTAATGATTTATGTTAGATTGTGCATCCATCGCTAGTTTTGACCAATCGAGAGATGAAGATGCCATTTTTTCTTACGTTACGGTCTATGCAAACTTTATCAGACCCTAAGGTCATCGACAGAATAAAAATGGAATTGTTTGGAGCAACAGCCATTACAAGAAAAACAATTTTAGAGGGTGTTCATCCAAGGATGTTTAGGTGGTTGGCTGCAAATAGATCATCAACATGATGATAATGGATCACCGATGGGATCACCTTCGAAAATAGTTAATGGATTACCCGAATGAGGTTTCTCATCCAAGGATGTTTAGGTGGTTGGCTGCAAAGAGCAACACCAATATTAAGGAGGCTGATCTCTTTAACCCTCCGAATAATGCAGTACGTCTTCTTCAAGTAAAATAATTCTACTTAAATATAAGAAAGATATTGAACAGATATTATATCTGGTGCAATAGATGTTATATCTGATGCACCAAATGGGACATCTGTTGCGACAGGGTATATCTTGCATCATATTATCCATCTGTTGCTTTGGTTCTCTGAACCCGACTCCTAAAAGATTAACCATCTACTGCAAATTATGCAACAGATATTTAATTTGATAACATATTGTTCATCTGTTGCGATGTATAGATCATCTGTTACATAACAGATTACCCGTCTTATGCAACTGTTGCAATAGATGATTGATATTTTGCATCAGATTATCCATGTGTTGCTCTGTTTCTCTGAACTAGACTCAAACGGACTTTAACCATATACTGCAAACTATGCAACAGATGGGTCTTTTTTCTAAAACGTTGCCCAACTGTGAAAATTATTATATTATATGATTTAAATACATCTATCTTTTTTTCTTTTTTATAGGTTGTGCATCCATGGATCATGACTACTGAGGAGGAGTCGGTAATGACTTTTTATATTACTCTAGGTCATGTTAATACTATAGCAGACCTAACGGTGGAGTTAATAAAGAAGGAATTGGCTGGAGCAATAGCCATAAGAAGAGCAGTTAGGCAAGGTCAGCCTAATGGTGAGGCTCTTCATGACCAACCTTTTACTAAGGCTGATCCGGGTGCTTCTTCTGGTGGAGTTGTTGGTGTTGGTGGCAGGCATGCTGATGCTACTACCACTCATGATGATGAGCATGTTGATACTCAAGAAAGAATAAATATGTTTGAAAACACCCTTTTTTGCCCTTACACAGGTCCCTCTCACCCCTCTTCACCCTCGTGTTCTTGTTACGAATACGATGAGTGCAAGGACAAATAGGATAAACTCTTTGAAAAAGTTGAGGCTATCTCTAAAGCTATCAAGGAATTCAAATCCAAGAGGTGTGTCATACCATTCAAGAAGGTGAGGGAGCCACACACTCCTACAGTGTTGGTTAGGAGAAAGAAAAGAGCAATTAGAGACGTACTCTCCACTTGAAAATTAAAAAAAATTACAATTCCTCCCTCTCTAAAAGCTATTGAAGTTCAGGGGCCAGTCAAGAAGGTGTACATATAAAGAAAACTTGGCGCCGAAGAGAAGAGGGATCTACGACAGTCCAAGAATGCCAAGCCAGGCATACCAGATTACCCCAGGCCTCTCTTTTCCCCCCAAGACTTCCAGACTATGACTGATACGCATCTGCCGTACGAGGACAAGGCAAGTTTACTTTTTCTAACCTATACCTTCTAATCTACCCCATGAAAAAGAAGCCGCGCAATAGATTTCACATCTATTGCAACATCTGGGTATACTGGTGCAACTGATAGTGGTTCTATTGCAACTTATTATCCATCTGTTGCATAAGTTGCATTGGATAATTGATTCAGAGACCGTATACAACAGATGGACCATCCGTTGCATCTTTACAATTACTAACCTTTTTAAAAATTGACTTCTTATCTCACAGCAAGTTAACATAATTCTCTGCCTCATGAGGAAAAGGCAATTAACGTATCGGAAAGCTTATGATGCTGCCGATAGGATAATGGACCTCGACTTCTATAAGAGTCTCAAGGATAGGTACGATCAACTCAATGGAGAGGCGTCAGCCCTTGGCGTGGGACTTTATTTCTTAGTTCCTACATTGGTCTTGGATGAAGAAGAAATGATAAAATATGTTAGAGGGGACAAGCCAAATCCACACGGTAAGAGCTGGACCGAGGCAAAAAGGATTCTTGCAGTCATTAGCATGAATATCATGCATTATTGGGTTGTTGAGATACTACTCGAGGAGGGAAAGATCAATGTTTATGACTCCAACATATCTCTCGTCGATGATTTTGATCTTTTTCTCCTTGTGAAGCCAGTGATGTTGTTGTTGCCCATCTTGTTGAGGGAGAGTAAATTGATGAATCATTTGCTAAAGGAAGTATTGATGAAGAAATCATGAGATTTTGAAGGTCGAAACAGGGGAATGATCCTTCCAAAAGATGATGCCGCTAAAGCGAGCGGCTCGCACGCTCTTACACATATCGAATGTTTGCTGACCGGCATAGAAATGGCTGAGCCGACTTTTCTATGCGACAACACTGTGGCAAACCTACAAGAGGTCTGGGCTTATGGGGTACTAACTGGATGCCTGAAGCCTATGTATATAGAAGAGCCTGTGAAATAGAAATTTTTAATTTCAAGTCACCCTTTACTTTATTACATGTACATGTAATGGCAATAATTTTTTTCTGATGAAAGTTGAGTTTTTTACAATGCAATAGATTAGATTGTCAATCTGTTGTAAAATATATTTAATCCCTTCTAGCAGATAGTTTATCTGTTGCAATAGGTTGGTCATGTGTTGCATTATGCCGATGTTATTTCTATGTATAATCTAGTAGTCTAAGTCTAATCTGTTGCAATAGTGGGAAGACCTGTTTGATAATTTCCAACAGATGACCTAAATTTTACAACATATGCCTAAATATTTTTTATATTTTCGAACAGTTATGCTTGAATATCCATGTGCTCGACAACACCAAACCAATAGCAAATACACACACCACCATGAAAATTTTAGCAATTTGGCTTGAATATCCATGTGCCCAATAACACCAAACCAGTAGCAATAACGGCAACAATGTAGTATCTTCTTGCTTGATTTTGTTTCTCTTCAGAAGCCTTGACTTTGTTCAACAAACCCCAGATTACATGATTTGCTTGTGAAGGGTGTCGTTCTTCATACCAATCAAAGTAATCGCATCCACCCAATTTCTATAAAAAAAAAAGAGAGAACACAATTACAAAACAATTACTAGTCAATAATTAATCAACTAATTAAATAAAAAAAATATTACCTTTGAAATCTTATAAGTAAAAAACCTAGACCTGGATTTTGTTGAGTCCAAGAAGTCTTTAACAGAGCTTTATGAGCGCACTTACAATATCAAAAATCTTTATCACAAAATACAGTGGAAGATGCAATCGACATTGTCAAGCTCAGTTGAAAAAAATGAAAGAAATAATTTGATGACTATTTTATTTTAGGTGTTTGAACTGAACACCGTCGATCAGTTGCGCCTTTTTTATTTTAATTCAATTCACTTTAACCTTTTTACACGTAGTGGTAATCTTTTATGTCCAACAAAAGTTGAATTTTTATAGTCAACAGATTCTCCATCCGTTGTAACAGTTATCCTACCTGTTCTGACATATAGTTTATCTGTTGTAATAGGTTGGTCATCTGTTGCATCATCTCAAAGTTTTTATCCAAAGT